>NC_000079.6:19851074-20003574 GCF_000001635.26 Mus musculus | reverse complement strand
CAGATGCTCTGTGCCAGCTAGCTTTAATGCAACCTGACACAAGCTGGCGTTATTTGCAAAGAAAGAACCTCTATTTATAAAATTTCCCAACATAGATTGGCTTGTTGGAAAAACTATGGGGGGCATTTTCTTGATTAATGATTGATATGTTTGCGCCTAACCCATTGTGAGGGAATGCTACCCCTGGGCAAGTGGTCTTTCCTGGGTGGTATAAGAAAAAAGGATGAACAAACCACAAGAAACAAGCTGGTAACCAGAGATCCTCCAAGATCTCTGCTTCATTTCCTGCCTTCATTTCTGCCCTGATTTCCCTTCATGATTGTCTGTGATTGAGCCGTGTAAGTTGAAATAATATATTTTCTTCACAGGTTGCTTTTGGTCATGGTATATTCAGAGTAATAGACCCTAACTAACATGTCTAATTGGGATAACAGTAGATACAAGTAAACTCTTGCCAACTATAAAGCAACCCCTCTAAGTCAAGAAGTCCTGACAAAAATCAAACTCATCCTGGAAGAATAAGGAGAAAAGAGCTTAGAATCTCTCACACCTTTTCTTGACAAATGGAAGTGGGTAGAGATTTGTGCCAAGACCTCTGGGCCAAAAAGAAGATAGCCATTCCTTCTTATCAGATGGTGCCTAATCCACATACCTTATTAACTAACATTCTTCTAAATATAAATATATAAATATTTATAGGTTTTTAGTGGGCTGGAATAAGTCCCTTCCTTTGTTTTAGATTGATCTGCTTGAACACAGGGAATGCAGAGCCCATGAAAGCTAAGATATGTCTGGGGCCTGCTAAAAATATGTAAATATAAAAATATAAATATTTTCAGTAGTAGATGTTTTCAGTGCCATTTTTTTTAGCATCTTTGCTGCATCAAACAGCTAGGATTTCTTTGCCTTCACACAGAAGTGTTAGTGTATGCTAACTGTGTATCACAGGGATACACTATTTTTTTTCTCAAATTCTTAAGACTGATTTATAAGATGTGCAATTTTTCATGAGTGCTTTAACTTATTATATAGATAGCATGTTATTGTGTTCATCCCTCATATGATTCCTGACTTAAAGCTATAATCTTATTACAGAAAGCAGGTAAAAAGGGCCACAAAGTACCAAAAGATAAAATGCAACCTAGCCAACAGAAAGTTAAATACCTATATTGCAGAGCAAAACCATGGGGCTGCTCATAAGCCCTTACTGCATGTCTGTTAGAAAGCAGCCTACCTCCCAAACAACAAAGAAAAATCACTGTCAGACTTCTTAGGACTAAGTGGTTATTGTTGACAGTGCATTCCAACCTAGTTGTTAATTGCTGAGCCATGACTTGAAAAGCTTAAAGAGAACCACCAGCCAGATACCATACAACTAGGCCTGGAGGAAGAGATGACAATTAAGACCCTTAAGATGACTTTAAAAGGAACTCTTGCCCTCAGGCATCCAAATGGTAATCTTCCTTTTCATTCATGAGAAGGAAAGACATTTATTTGGCCTGCTGACTCAGAAACTTAGGGAAAGACTCAGATGGCAGGGTACTCAGTCAGCATTAGAACCAGGAGCCAGAGGACATGGTCCTGCATCAGTGCCAAATTTGCTGCTCCATTAAATACAGCCAGAGAAGTTACTTTAGGCTCTCTGCTCTCCAATGATGGTCTTGACTCTGTAGAACTTTTGCTAAGTTCCTGTCACATCCAGTGCCACTCTGTGATTTGTCTTTTTTTCCCCCTCAATATTTTTTTAATTTTAATTTTTAATTAGCTTTATTTATTCATTTTATATCTCTGCATCAGCCCTCTCCTCCCAATACCCCGTCATGCACATCCACCCCCTTCCCTTCCTCTCCTACTTTGGGAAGGGGAAGTCCCCTCTAGCATCACCCAACTTGTCGCTGCAGAACTAGGTGCGTTCTAAACAAGGCTGTCCATTTAGATAAATAGGGTCCACAGGCAGGCAGGCAACAGATTCAAGGGCAGCCCCCATTTGTGTTGTTGGGTGACCCACATTTAGGTCTAGCTGCTCTTCTGCTACATATGTGCCGAGTACCTAGGTCCAGCATAGTGCTTGCATAGTTGGTGGCTCAGTCTCTGGAAGTGCCCAAAGGTCCAGGTTAGTTGACTCTGTTGGTCTTCCTGTAAGTCCCTGTCCTCTTCAGGTCCCTCAGTCCTTCCCCCAAGTCTTCTCTAAGACTGCTGAAGTTCCATCTAATGAGATATTTCTTTTTTCATCTCCTAAAGTTTTCTTGATGCAAGACAGCTCTCTTAATCCTGTAGTCTTACTCATTCTACTAGATTAATTAAAAATGGATAAACATGACTGGGCTCAAATAATGGATAGGCTTCTTCCTCCTTGGAGAAACCTATCAGAAAGTCCTGTAGAAAATACAGAACTGGTTTTGTTTCTGAATGGTTCTTATTTATGAGACAAACAGGGGCATTTTCAGGAAGCCTATGCAGTTACTTCCAGTCTTGATATAACAGAGAGTGCCCATTTGCCTGGTATTAAAACTGTCCAGAAACTGAACTCACAGCCTTAATGAGAGAGTGTCATTTAGCAGAAAGCAAACCAGCTAACATTGATGCAGACAGTCACTATGCATTTAGAGTGGTACATAACCATGGGGCACTGTGGAAACAAAGAGGATTTCTGACTTCCCGTGTCTAGGCTATTCAAAATAATCGGCAAATCTCAGCATTATTAGATGCTTTCCATTTGCCCAAACAGTTAGCCATCATTACCATCCCAGGACATTCTGAAGCAAACCCTGAAAAGCAAAGGGTTATAATTTAACTGATAAAGCAGCAAAAGCAGCTGAACTGACCAGAAAGGCTTGCTCTGAGAGGGCGTGTCCTGTTCCCTCTGGCCACTCTAGCTCTGACCTCCTCTGTCAACTCAACAGATGGCACAGTAACAAGAAATGGACTCCTGGCAACAGAAGGGTTGCCATTTCAGCCTGCATAGCAATCTTTGATTGGTTACTAATGGAAAGCCCATAATACCCCTAAGTGCCCAATTGCCTCTTCTGGAGTACATACATAATTTAGCTCTTTGGGCTCCTAAAATTCTGATCTCTCAGAATAAACAATATTTCTGGAAGTACTTCCTACAGATAGCTTACAAGGAATCATCAAAATATTCTATTCGGCCCAAACACAGCCCATGGATGTCTTGCCTTGCCAAATGGGCCACTTGAAACTTAGTAGTTAGTCTTTATCCATAATGCCACCAAAATAAGGATAGGAAAAGATCTTAGTGAGGGTTGGAGAGATGGCTCAGTGGTAAAGAGCACTGACTATTCTTTCAGAGGACCCTGGTTTGATTTTTCAATTCCCATATAGCAATTCATAATTACCTTCATTCCCATGGGATCTGACACCCTCTTCTGGTCTCTTTGGGTAAACAAACATATGTAGTACCAAGCAAAACATCCACTCCCATAAAAATAAATGAAAAGAAGATAAATGTCTTAGTGCTAATTTATTTATTTTCTCATTTCATTGAAGCTTTCTCTTGCCACAGGAAAAAATCTGTTAGAAAGAATTATTCCTACTTAAATTGTGATCATGGAATTCATTAGATAGGACAAGCAATCTATAAAACTTGTATTATTATACAATACTTTTTACTTTGTCTACTATCCTTTATCTGCTAGAATTGTCGAGTGAACAACTGTCACAATGGAAGAACAACTGGCAAAGGTAGTGAAAGCTTTCAGCCTCCTTTAGCCAAAAGCACTCCCATTAGTTCTCCCAACCCTTAGATCTATCTTTTTGAAAAACATCAGTTACTTCCTTTGACAGAGCCACTGGATGCCTCTGCTATCAGTAGGTACTGTGCACTATTTTGATTAGGTATTGTGAACTACACAACTAATGGATAGGATTTTGGAAATGATAACTAAAAAAATTCAAATTGTTGTATAATTTTTGTACATCAAACTCCCAGGATATAAAGAACTGAATGAACTAAAACCAGGATATTTCATCCATTGGAAAAGTTAGTATTACAAGGACTCTCTTTGGCCTCATTGGAAAATATTTTATCATGTACTTTAACTACCTCTCTTGTGCTATAAAACTTCAGAGGATAAACTATTAAATCCATATTCCCCACTACAAACAAGCATTGCCTCCTCCTAAGACATGCCTAAGGTGGTTTCAGAAAAGATGAATGATACTACCCTATAGTCTTATTGTCTATTAAAAATCACTAGTAAATAAACTCAAATCTATATATGTATATTTTCTACTATATATGATAGATGAGACATTTTCTCAGAAATTTTAACATTATTTAGTATATTTCCTAACATGATGAAATAATGAAATAATGTTTATCTTAGAGACTAGAACAGTATTATGCCATTTTGTTAACTACTGTTTTGTTATGATGACTTGCTTATCCAAGTCTCCAATCTCATTTAAACCATACATTTATGCTTTAAAGGATTAAAACAATTTACCACTTCCAGGAGAGGACTCCTGTATTATTTAGTATAATTTTGATGAAGAAAAAAAAACCCCAGGTTTTGGACTAGAAAAACCTTAATTTAAATTGAAGACTATTTCTTTTTGGGGAGCATCCTTCTTCAACATCCATAACCTCTATGTCTAAAGCACTAGAAAAATGTCCACAAAGGAAACAGGAATATTTCTAACTGGGTTTATCCAGTTATGTCACCAGTGATACTGGAAATGATAGGATGCAACAGATTCCTGGATGTGATGGTTAACACACACAGCTCCTGTGGGAGCTGCTTGTGTTTCCAGTCCCAGCATAACCTGCCCTGATAATACTTTGCCCAGTAATGTGGCTGGAAATATGGCTAAAGATCTCATGGCATGACACAAAATGATACCTACCAACCATATGAACTCCAACTCATAGTAGCAATACAGTCAACCCCTTCCACATGGTGTAACTATTATAATAGACATGGAAGGCTTTGAGAAGCCTTATAGCACACTCAGTTGTCTGCCCACATTTGAGTGGCTTTTACTTTACTGACTTTTATATAGGGTATCCAGAAGTTTTGGGTTGACTCTCTATCCAAATTGTACAAAAGCTACCAGTCTCCTATGGCAACAAGATTCATTGCAGATTAGTCAAAATTGGCCAAATGTTAGAGCCAACAGAGGCCTTACTGGAAGTATAAGTTCTGAATCAAATTCTAGAACAAGCTGAATGCATTGCAAAGGAGGAATAAATTTCCTTCCTTAGAAAATGACTCACTTTTCAAAATAGGGCACATCAAGGGAATGCCATTTCAAGAGGAGGAAAAGGGATGGGAATCTATTAAAGAAATATAATATATTGCAAGGATGGATTAAAAATATTAAACCAGGGGTTGGGGATTTAGCTCAGTGGTATAGCTCTTGCCTAGCAAGTGCAAGGCCCTGGTTCGGTCCTCAGCTCTGAAAAAACAAAACAAAACAAAACAAACCCAAACAAACAAAACAAGGTAACTGGCACACTCAACCTTTACCAACCAACCAACCAACCAACCAACCAACCAACAAAAAACCCCAACTGTCCTGGACTATTCCCAAACTCAGAGGCTGGGAAAATCAGCCCTACAATTCAACAAGGATTGCAGGCAGACATGGAGAAGGATCCAAGAATTCTACATTTCGATTGGCAGGCAGCAGGATGAGAGAAAAAGAGAGCCACTGGACCTGGCTTGAGCTGCTGAAATGTCAAAGTCCACCCCCCAGTGACCACTTCCTTCAACAAGGCCACACCTACTCCAACAAAGGTGGCTTTGTTAGTGCGACTCTTTGTCAATCAGGCATTTAAATCTATGAGCTTATGGGGGTGGGTGTGGGGCATGCCTATTCAAATCACCACACTATTGAAAGCCAGTCTTTCCTGTAAATAGAGCTAGCCACTCCACATGATTGATTCCAACTCATGGAATCAATGTGGGTAGAAAAAATGGAATTAAAAGGTAATGAATGATTTCAAGTGCTCCAAACACCAAATAAAATGTTTCATAAAGTACAAATGATTCTTGACACAGTGGGGACAACATATAATCAGTAAGGAGTAGGATAATGCATGCAAAGGATTTCTTTATTTGGTTGGTTGGGCTGATTATTTTATTTCATTTTATTAGCCCAGACTATGTTCTTGATTGTTTCAATTTTAAGTATAATAATCCTACTGTATATCACATGTAAATGTTATGTCACATGTAGAGGACAAACAAAACAACAGCAAAAACAACCCAGAAGTCAGAGTCAAATCATGATAGATAATAGGTTTGGTACTACCTGAGAGTTTCTTCTTTAATAGCCTTATCAACTACTTCTCTGTCTTGAAAGCTGCTGTCTTGCCTAGTATACTGCCTAACCTAAATGATATCGCAGGAATAAATATTTCTAATTATGAGGGATATTGAATTATATTTAATAAATAATATATTTTTTTATTTTCAAAATATAATGCTTGTCCTATAGGGGAAACTGTGAATGGAAGTTCCTGGAAAGAAGCTCCATCTTCCATTGAACCTTCTGCAAAGCTGATTAATTGAATGCAACTTCAGGAATTGTGGAAGATTAGATGGTTATAGGTCCAAGGCCCAACTAAAATTTATATTGGCCTGTCTACCTGGCTGTAAATTGACCTATGCACCACCCTACTTGGCACTGCACTATGTGGAGTTTGTCTGAAACTCTCAGTAGGTTGCCTCAATTTCATCCCACTCCTGCCTGCCTGCCAGTAATCCCATTCACAGCCACAGTCAGCATATACATCATGTGTAATTCAATTGGATTTTCTGTTGGACACTGGGCCTACTCCTCCATCTGTTTATTTCTCTGTCACCCCATCCATCATCCAGTCAAGTACCAGTGCCTTGGAAATTTCAGCTTAGAACTTTGGGACCACCTGAAAAACCCTGAGAACCTTCTTCAAACCAATGAATACAGGTTTAGAGAATCTCCAAGTCTCTATACAATAAAGAACTGTATAGAGAACATATGCAAAGGTTTACTCCTCGGTTCAGAATGTACCAATCTCTGGCTAAACTGAGACCAATCCTGTCATCTCATTAGCACACCAATACATAGTGGCCCCAAATTGAACACCATAACTGTTCAGCTGGTCCACAAGTTGAGAAGTTGGGATCATAGCAAACAAGAAAGCAAAACAACACTCAACACAAAGGAGCCTGATAATCCATATTTAGAAACACTACAAATAACCTAAATCAAGATGTCTAAGACCAATTACCAAACCATAAATAACATTAATGACCAAGACATAAGTCTTTTCCAGACATTAGTGCCCATAAAAAACTGTTCTTTGCAAACAGGACAATAATTTCAAAACAGCAATTATAAATATATCCAAGGAACTCAAAGAGGATACAAACAAATGCCTAAATAAGGACCATGAGAATACAAGTGGTTGAATAAAATAAGAAAATAATTCAGCCGGGTGGTGGCGCACACCTTTAATCCCAGCACTTGGGGGGCAGAGGCAGGCAGATTTCTTAGTTCAAGGCCAGCCTGGTCTACAAAGTGAGTTCCAGGACAGCCAGAGTTATACAGAGAAACCCTGTCTCAAAACAAAAACAAAACAAAAAACCAAACCAAACCAAACCAAAACAACAACAAAAAAGAACTTTAATAAAGATACAGGAGTTGCCGTAGCGGAGCCCTCTGCGTCTGTGCGAGTGTGATGTGAGTGGATGTGAGCCGCCGCCGGTTTGCCCGAGCTCGTTAGCGCCGCCGGCCCAGAGTCCCGCCGCCGCCATGTCCTGATACCTGCGCCCCCCCCCCCCCCAACACGTCTTTGTTCGTCAGGAACGTGGCGGACGACACCAGGTCTGAAGATATACGTCGGGAATTTGGTCGTTATGGTCCAATAGTAGTTGTTTATGTCCCACTTAATTTCTACACTCGGCGTCCAAGAGGATTTGTATATGTTCAATTTGAGGATGTTCGTGATGCTGAAGACGCTTTACATAATTTGGACAGAAAATGGATTTGTGGGCGTCAGATTGAAATCCAGTTCGCACAGGGGGATCGGAAGACACCAAATCAAATGAAAGCCAAGGAAGGGAGGAATGTATACAGCTCTTCACGATATGACGATTATGACCGATATAGACGCTCTCGAAGCCGGAGTTATGAAAGGAGAAGATATAGGAGTCGCTCCTTTGATTATAACTATAGGAGATCTTACAGTCCTAGAAATAGACCGACTGGAAGACCACGGCGTAGCCGAAGCCATTCCGACAATGATAGATTCAAACACCGAAATCGATCTTTTTCAAGATCTAAATCCAATTCAAGATCACGGTCCAAGTCCCAGCCCAAGAAAGAAATGAAGGCTAAATCACGTTCTAGGTCTGCATCTCACACCAAAACTAGAGGCACCTCGAAAACAGATTCCAAAACACATTATAAGTCTGGCTCAAGATATGAAAAGGAATCAAGGAAAAAAGAACCACCTAGATCCAAATCTCAGTCAAGATCACAGTCTAGGTCTAGGTCAAAATCTAGGTCAAGGTCTTGGACTAGTCCCAAGTCCAGTGGCCACTGATAGTATAAATTATGATATTTCTAGGCATGTATCATTCATTTACTCATAGTTTGGTATACTTAAATTATCAGGAATACAATGTTGCAATGATGCTTTTAAAAACAAACAAACTTAACTTGTTAGTTTTCCCTGTACTGGGCAATGGTTATAATTAAAAAGATGCGCTGTTGAGAAGCCACTCTTAAGAGTCCAGTTTGTTGCCGGGCGTGGTGGCGCACGCCTTTAATCCCAGCACTCGGGAGGCAGAGGCAGGCGGATTTCTGAGTTCGAGGCCAGCCTGGTCTACAAAGTGAGCTCCAGGACAGCCAGGGCTATACAGAGAAACCCTGTCTCGAAAAACAAAACAAAACAAAAAAAGAGTCCAGTTTGTTTAATGTTATGGGCAGCTACTAATTTGTGGTGTCTCTGTATATTTTTGTAAAGATTCTCATTTTTTATGCTTGAAGTATTTGGTGAAAAGATGTTGGTTGACCATAATTTGCAACATTGTCTTATTAGAAATAAATTTTCATATCCATATTTGGTAGAACTATTAACCTAGAAATATAGCTTGCTAATAAGATAGAATGATACAGAAGTGAAGTGGTAGCCACATTACAACACTGACTGCTCAGACACATTTAGGTTCAGGGTGGACCTTTATGTCTTGTCAAGATGTCTAAGCCCATGATGATTATTTATGATGCAATGTGGAATAGTTCTTTTGTTAAATCCACCATCTGGGATGCCAACTTGGTTAAATAGCGTTTTCAGGGAGAGTGCTCTTTTCACTGAAACATGGAGCCTTCACTGCTTTCCCCACCTCAATCCCTGCTGGTTTCTAAGATATGGAACATTAAAGCATAAGGGAAAACCCTCGCCCTTAAGTTGTGAGTGAGTCAGTGATCACAGAAACCATTGTAAGGGGAAAAGACTGTTCTTAGCATAGTTGCTCTAAATTTAACTATTGTTGATCATTGTTATTTAGGGGTTTTGTTTTGTTGTTTGTTTTTTCTGTTAGAAACAAGTGAACTGTTTGAAAATACATTTTTGTTTATATGCATAGTGTAAAACAAACTGAATTTTGATGCTCACAGCACTTGCCGTGTGCGTTTGTATCAAAATCTGCCTGTTCTTCATAGGGGAGGATTGCTCTTCACACCTCAGTTTATTAATGTGAGACAGGCTGAGAAGATAACACTCCTAGGTGATTTTGTGGTGCCGTGGATTTTTGGGGAAAGTTGAGTTTTAAGCAAAAGCCACATCACTTAGTTTTTGGTAATGTAGGACATGACTAAAAAAATAACGAAATGATACCCTTAAATATTTATAATTTCTAGTATTTCAAGATTGTTTTGGAGGCAATAAAATGACTTGAAATGTCCGGTGTCATTTCAGACTACAAAGCTAGTGTCTCTAAGATCTTAGATTCGTTGCTTACAGATTTGAGTGAAGATACTGTGGGGGACGATCCTCCTGGAGGATTACCTTATTTTTCCTTTCAATTTTGTTTTTAGAAATTTAGTCCTTGCTTGTAGACAACAAAAGATGGTTTTAAGAACTGTTTATGGAATGTGTTTGGAGGGTTAATTCTAGAACCTTTGTATATTTAATAGTATTTCTAACTTTTATTTCTTTACTGTTTGCAGTTAATGTTCTTGTTCTGCTATGCAATCATTTATATGCACGTTTCTTTAATTTTTTTAGATTTTCCTGGATGTATAGTTTAAACAAAATCTATTTAAAACTGTAGTGGTAGTTTGCAGTTCTAGCAAAGAGGAAAGTTGTGGGGTTAAACTTTGTATTTTCTTTCTTATAGAAGGTTCTAAAAAGGTATTTTTATATGTTCTTTTTAACAAATATTGTGTACAACCTTTAAAACATCAATGTTTGGATCAAAACAAGACCCAGCTTATTTTCTGCTTGCTGTAAATTAAGCAAAGATGCTATAATAAAAACAAAATGAAGGAAAACAAACAAACAAACAAACAAACAAACAAAAAGATACAGAATCTCCGAAGGAAAGTCAACATATTGAGTCAAATGGAAGAGAGACTATTGGGTCCCAGTAATAAAATAGAGAAAACGAATCACCCAGTCAAAAAAATGTTAGATTTAAACAAAAAACAAACCAAACCAAAAATCAATGAACAGAACTGAAATCTGGAACCCAATAAAAACCAAAAACTTACGAATAGCTAGGTGGTGATATCACATGCCTTTAATCCCAAAACTTGGAAGGCAGAAGCAGGTTGATCTCTCTGAGTAAGAGACCAGCCTGGTCTACAGAGCAAGTTTTAAGACAGCCAGATCTACACAGAGGAGTCCTGAAACCAAGCCAAGCCAAATCAACCAACCAACCTACCAACTAACCAATCTATCAACCTACCAACCAATCAATGAAACCAAAACTAAAACTAAAAACAAAACTGTAGGTTTTGAATAATAGGCGTATAAGAAGAAGAAACTTTGGTTAAAGCCATAGGAAATACTTTCAATAAAATTATAGAAGAGAATCTCCCATCCATGGAAAGAGATGCTTATTAAGGTCTAAGAAGCATACAGAACACCAGATATTCAGGACCAGAAAATAAAATCCCCATAGCACATAGTAAAACATTAAACATACAGAACAAAGAAAGGATATTGAGAGTAGCCAGAAAGACTATACCACATACAAATACAGATCCATCAGAATAATACATGATTTTTCAGTGGAAACTCTGAAAGCCAGAGGAGCCTTGCCTGATATTCCAAATGTTCTAAATGATCACAGATGGCAGCCCAAACTACTATACCCAGCAAAGCCATCAGTCATAATCAAAGGAGAAAGAAAAAATTTCCATGATGACAACAGAGTTAATTGGGTGGTAGTGGCGCATGCCTTTAATCCCAGCACTTGGGAGGCAGATTTCTGAGTTCGGAAACCAGCCTGGTCTACAAAGTGAGTTCTAGGACAGCCAGGACTATACAGAGAAACCCTGTCTCGAAACAAACAAACAAACAAACAAACAAACAAACAAACAGAAAAAGAAAAGAAAAGAAACCAGAGTTAATTTGCCTGCATGAATGTATGTGTACTACACGTGTGCAGTGCCCACAAAGGGCAGAAGAGGGATGCTTTTAAAACCAGCTAGACAGAATAATATGAAATCAACTTTTGTCTGAAAATTAAACGTACCAAAGAAGATGCAAGGAATATATAATCCAGAATAGTGATCTAAAAGATCACACACACACACACACACACACACACACACACACACACACACACACACACAAACTCCACCACCTTCACAACAAAATAATGGTAGTTAATAAACATTATTCAATAATAGCCCTTAATATTGAAGGTCTCAATTTTCCAAGAAAAGGATACTGACAGATTGGATTAGAAAACAGCATCCATTTTTTTCTCCCTCTAAAAATATCACTAATATGTCTCTATTAGTGATAGAACCTGCTTTAACTTAATGATGGAAAAACAGAAATGGAACAAAGAAACAAGCAGGGTAGATATTCTCATAATTCGAAAATATAATTAAAACCAAAATTAGTTAAAAGAGACAAGGAAAGATATTTCACAGCCATTAAAGAGAAAAAGTAATCCATGGAGAGGCTACTGTAATTCTAAATATTCATACAGCAAATGTAGGTGATCTGGTTTCATAAATATTCTTGGATCTGAAAATCACAGATTGATTCTAACCTAGCGATAGTGGGAGACGCCAGTATTCCACTTTTAGGCGATCCAGACAAAAACTAAATGGAGAAACTCTGGAGCTAAGTGGTGTCATAAATCAAGTGGACCTAGCAGACACTTAAAACACATTCTACACAGATATTAAATAAACATGTTCTTCTCAGCAGTCCATAGACCTTCAAAATAAACCACAAAATAGAGCACAATGCAAGTCTCAACAACTTTAGGAAAGTTAAAATCACATTGTACATCTTACCTGACCACAAAGGAATAAGGCTAGATATCTGCAGTAACACAAGTGACACAAAGCACTCAAACTTATATAAGCTAAACAACACACTGATGAATAAAACTTGAGTGAAAGGAAAAAAATCAAGAAGAAATATTTAAATTATTGAGAATTGAACAAAAATAAAAACATAATATATCAAAGCCCATGGAACACAATGAAGGTGGTCCTAAGATGAATGTTATAGTACTAAGCACATACATAAAGAACTGGAAAGATTACATAATAATTAACGAGTAGACTGAAACAGACAATGAAAGTCAGAGGCAGAAATTAATGAAATAGAAAAAAAAATACAAAGTCTCTTACCCTCTCACTTCTTTGTCCTCTTGTCTCTCAGTTCTCTCTCCTCTTCCCTTTCTCTTTGTCTTCTTTCCTTTCCTCTCTCCTTCTCTCTCTCTCTCTCCCTCTCTCTCTCTCTCTCTCTCTCTCTTTCTACCTTCTCTCTTTCCCCTGCATTTCTATAATAAAGCTCCTAAACCATAGACTCTCTGCTCTGCTCCTTCAAGTTCTGCTGTGCACTCTGGTTAGTGTTAGGAACTTCTTTCCCTATTCCCTCTCCCACAACCCTGGTGGCTATAGCAAAGTAGCTGGGGGGGTGGGGGGTCCAACGTAGGGCTGCTCCTTGGCCACCCCCTGAAGAATGGAATAGAGGAATGTCCACCTAAGGATGAGTGGATAGGAGGGATGGTTATGCCATCCGCGAGACAGAACCAGCTGAAGAATGCTTTGCACAGAGATGACATCAGATTTCCAAGTTTCCCAAGAGACTGTCTATCTCCACACGGGACCTGCTGCCACAGCTCTACCTGAGACATCACCATCTACAGGGACCTACAGACAAAGCTGCCTTCCTCCAAAAATCTCATCTGACTGAGGGCTCCCGAGACAAATGCTGAACACAGAAGACATAAACAGGACCTTCCAACTACAGATGGACTCTTTTGCTAAAGCCAAATGGCTGTTGAACTTTGGGGAAAGTTATATGATAGTGAGGAAAGCATAATGTCTATCTAGATTAATTAATTGCTGTTCAAAAATGGATGTTGTTACCCTCGAATTGTACATGTACCCATGAAACAATTAATTGTACAATCTCTTGCCTTCTCAACTCTTACCCTTAACTCTCCTTACTAACTACTTCCCTTGTTCTGCTAACTTCTCTAGGCTATATATTTTCTTCTGATACTTCCATCCACTCTAAATTTTCACAACTAATGATACAGTCACATCAGTGACCCCCCCCCATTTTTTTCTAATTAAAAAAAGAGGAGGAATTATGGGGAATTGTAGGCTGGTCTCCAATAGAGCTGAGGTCTGAACCCCGATGGTCATAATTCACCTACATGACATGGTAGGCTCCTCATGCTCCTGGAACTCTGGCCCCTTCCTAAGGTACCACCTCCCACAGCCTCCACAAGAGAAGCATGGTCAGTCAACATGTTAGCAATGGCCCAAGCTTCTGACCTTCAGGCTAAACTCCTCCCCAGTTACCTAGCAACAGTGAAGACCATAAAAAGGGCTGCTCAGCCCCCAACATTCTCTATTACCCTCTCACTCCTTTGTCCTCCCATCTCTCACTTCTCTCTCCTCTTCCCTTTCTCTTTGTCTTCTTCTTTCCTCTCCTCTCTCCTTCTTTCTCTCTCTTTCTCTCTAGCCTTTCTCTCTCTCTCTCTCTCTCTCTCTCTCTCTCTCTCTCTCTCTCTCTCTCTCCCTCTCTCTCTCCCTCTCTCTCTCTCTCACCTTCTTTCTTTCTCCTGCATTTAAAGCTCTTAAACCATAAAAAAATTAAAGCTCTTAAACCATAAAAAAAATTACCAAGAATCAATAAAGCAGAGATGATTCTTGGAAAAGATTAACAAGATCGACAGAGCTTTAGCTAAATGAAGCAAAAGAAGGAGGATACAAATTCATAAAATTAGAGATTAAAACAGAAACTTAACACCAGATGTCTTTATTATACTTAGATAAGTCTCTCACAATTCTCATCTCTCCATTACTTTTATCATGAAAGGAGGTTGAAATTCAAAGAATGATAAGGACACACTTCAAAGATTTACACTCCATAGCCTAGTGTTGGCGATGCACACCTTTAATCCCACCTTGGAAAGTAGAGGCAGGCCCATCTCTGAGTTCTAGACCAGCCCAACTACAGAACAAGTTCCAGGACAGCCAGTGCCATATAGAGAAATCCTGTCTCTTGAAAAACAAAACCAAACCAAACTAAGCGAGCAACCAACTAAACAAGCAAAAATCAACTCCACTAAACTGGAAAATCTAAAAGAAATGGATAAATTTCTTGATATATATAACCTATAAGATTAAATATAGATGAAGTAAATAATTTAAACTGAACTATAACAACCAATGAGATAGAAAGAAGCAGTAATTAAAAATATCACAACTAAAAATATTTCCAGGTTTAGGCAGATTAAGTAAAAAACTCTACCAGACCTTCAAAAAACTGACACCAATATTCCTCAAATGATTTTTATAAAATAAAAAAGGAAGGAACACGTCTAAATTTCTTTCATGAAATCAGTATTATTCTGATATTAAAGCCTGACCAAGATCTTCCCACCACAAAACAGAAAATTATTAATCAATCTCTCTACTTAATATTGATGCAAAAATTCTCATAAAGCACAAACTGAATTCAAGAACACATCAAAAACATTATTCACCATGATCAAGTTGTCTTTATGTCAGAGATATACTGGTAGTTCAACATATGCAAATCAATAAATGTAGTTCATCGTATAAACAGACTCTAGGACAAAAACAACATGATCATCTCATTAGATACAGAAAAAAGTTTTTGACAAAAATTCAACCTCCTTTCATGATAAAAGTAATGGAGAGATGAGAATTGTGAGAGACTTATCTAAGTATAATAAAGACAATTTACAGTCTCATACCCAACATCATGCCAATGGAGAAACCCTCAAAGCATTTGCAGTAAAATAAGGGACAAGGCAAGAATGTCTATTCTTTCCATTCCTGTTCAACACGGTCTTAGCCACTAGATCAGTAAGACACATCAGAGAGATAAAGGGAATGCAAATAGGGAAAGAAGTCAAAATAGCTTATTTACAGATGATATGATCTTGTACACAAAGGATCATAAAGACTCTACTAGAAAATTCCTAAAAACTGATAAATGATAAATTGACTTAGTAAAGAAGCAGGATACAAAATTAACACACAAATATCAGTAGGCTTGCTATATACAAATACTATATACGTACCAAGAAGGAAATCAGGAGATCAATCCCATTCATGATTGCCTCAAAAAGTTGAAGTAAATCCACCTAGTGAGGGAAAAGACATAGCAAAAGCATCAAGACATTTAAAAACACATCAGAAGATGGGAAAACCTACCATCATCACAGATTAGTATGATTAATATTCTGAAAATTATCATTGTAAAAATATCAATTTACAGATTCACCACAATTTGCATAAAAATCCTGACTCAATTCATCACAGAAAAAAAATCTTAAATTTTACTTGGAAACAAAAATGTTCAGAATAGTCAAAACAATCCTGAATAATAAAAGAACTAGAGACCTTGAATTTAATTCTAGAGATAATATTATAGATATTATAATATTATAATAACTATAGATATTATCGGCTTAAAAGCAGACAAAACTATCAGTGGAATGGATTTGAGGACCCGGTCTAGCTATGTCTATCTGTTTTTTGTTTTTTTGTTTTTGTTTGTTTGTTTTGAAAAAAGAAAACGAAAGAATCCACACATTGGAGAAGAGGCAGCATCTTCAACAAATTGTGCTGTTCAAACTAAATATTCCTTAAAGAAGAATGAGACAGGTTCTATCTCTCCCCCTGTACAAAACTCTACTCCAAATGGGTAAAAGATCTTGACAAAAGGGCTAATATCCTGAATCAGAAAAGAAAGCAAATATTCTTGAACTCATAGATACAGAAAAGGACTTTATAAAGAGTATTCTTATAGGAATTAAAAATCTTTACCAGTTACACACTTGATAGTGGATTAGGTCTAGAATATTCAAAGAATAACAATAACTAAAAACCAACCAACCAGCCAAAACAAACAAACAAACAAACAAACAAACAAAAAAACCAAAACCCCAAAATCTAAAAATCAAGAGCAAAAAACAAACCACCAAGCAACCAAACCACCCAGTGAGAAAATAGGGCATGGAATGAAACAGGAGAGTCCCCAAAATATGAAATAGAAAAGTCTGAGAAACCCCTTTTAAAGTGTTCAATATTGTTAACCCTCGGGGAATTGCAAATTAAACTACTTTGTGATTTTGTCTTATTCCCCCATCAGAACGGCCAAGAGTAAATAAACAAAGGAAGGCAGCATTTGCCTTAG
Source organism: Mus musculus (assembly GCF_000001635.26). Classification (NCBI taxonomy): domain Eukaryota; kingdom Metazoa; phylum Chordata; class Mammalia; order Rodentia; family Muridae; genus Mus; species Mus musculus. The sequence goes on along the minus strand of NC_000079.6, from coordinate 19,986,683 downwards.
ATGGGAAGGAAGGGGTACACTTATCCTGCTGGCTGGAGTGCATCCTGGTGCCACCACTATGAAAACCAGCATGGAGGATCTTCAAAAGGCTGAATATTAGTGTCTTACAAGACAGTCATATGATTCTTGGGCACATAACCAAGGGATTTTTTTTTTAGCTTACTATAGAGATATATGCTCATTCCTGTTTGTCGCTTCTCTATTTAAAACAGCCAGGCAATGAAACAACAAAGATATTCACAAACCAATGAATAGATAGTGAAAATATGGAACATTTTCATATTGTAACATTTTTCAGCTGTTAAGGTGATGTAGATTTTGGGGTGGGCCATCTCAAAGCCCTGGATCTAGGCCAGCATGGTGGCTGAGCTGGTCACCCCTCTGGCTCTTATCTGGTGAGCTCTCTACCACTGCTCCTGTAAAGCAATCCAGTGCTGCAATCATCAGGAGGCAGGGTCAGCTCTCTTGCTCTCATGCTCACAGGGCTGGCTCACCCACACCCAAGCATCCAGAGACAGGTCTATTGTGCTGCCCAGTGGGTGGTGGAGCATTGGGGGCACTCTTCCAAGTGCTGCATTCAGCCATGGGTTATGGCTTTTAATGGAGGGGAGACAGAGCAAGGCTTAAAGGGGAATGATAGGATGGAAAGGGTTAAATTGGGTAGACCACAGAAGGCAGAGTATAAGAGAAAATATGGGGAGGAATAAGTAACACAAAAAGCCTTTTGAAAAAGACCCAGGGAAAACTCCTACTATCAAAGTTTCCTAAAATATATACACATACGTATATATACATACACATATACACATACACATACAAAAAGACTTATTGGATTTACTCTACAACTGGGAACAACACCCCTATTAAACACTGTATGCTAGTAAATGAAAGCCCTACTACCAGAAGTGAATTCCCTCTTTTTGAGGCATTTTAGGCCATCGCCATACTCTCTCTTGGCTACCTTCCAGAGTTTGATGGTTAGACACTGTTGCAAAAGATACTACCTATTTGAGTCACGAAACACTGGAAAATTAAGCTGAAATTCATCTTGAAGCTTAATCCATAGTGGCTAGGTTCCTGGGGTTGGAAGGTGTTATTATGCCGCCCAAGGAGAAGAGTAATCCTCACCTCACCTAGCCATGACCTCTGCAAGCCACAATGACTGTCCTGAGAAGATATGCCCACTGGTGCTTTAGTAACACAAGAATTATTGGCGTAACCAATTCCTTTATGGTAGGATTTAAGTCCATGAGATTTAACCCATAGCTGACACTATGGAAGGTGCCAAGCACCTAGACTAGATATGTCATAGGCCTTAGAGGATAACCTAATAGTATTATTTTGCCATATAGGCATAGTATTAAAATGAGTCTTATTGACTTGTTGCTATATCTGTAAATGAGAGCATCTCTTAATCCTTATTAAAGAAGCTAATTGTAGCTAGCAATTAACATAGAGATCCTCAACTAGTCCATGTCAGAGAAGAAGACTGCATAATGCTAGAGTGCATAGCCCCAAGTGGGCCACACCTATCACACCCCTCCCCTCAAGGCTCAAGACTCTTTGCCAACTTGGGGGCATAAAGATGGTAAGAGCCAGAAGTGTTGGAAATATCAAGGGCATAGTGTTTCATAGACACAAAAGAAGGCAGTTGCGCACATGAACTTTCCAGAGATTGGGACAGCAGGCATAAATTCCAGCCAGACAAAGTGCCAGCATAAAGAGGGAGAGGTGAGCATGAAATCCCATCACCAGCAAAGGAACTGTTGGCATTTGATGGTTTAGAGAGGGAGAATCAGGGAATCAGGGTGTTTTGTTTTGTTTTGTTTTGTTTTGTTTTGTTTTGTTTTGTTTTTAATGTTGTGTCTCCTGGTAGGTTAATTATGTTCCAGGATCGACTCAGGATTAACTAGGCAATACAAAGTGGAGTTGATGAAGGGAGGAAAAAAAAATGAAGAAATCTCATTAATGAATGGACAGGGATTGGAGGATGGTTAAGGGGTGAGTGGGAGCAAAGTATGTTCAAAACACATTTTATGAATTTCTGAAAGAATTTGTAAAAAAATATTGAATAAGTAACCTTGGGCTATCTTATTAGCCATTTCTTTTCTGCTTCGTGTCTGATCTAACACTCTTGTGGTGATCAGGTGAAACATTTTGAAAATTATGAATTTAGCAGACCACTAGCCTTCATTTACCCCCAAAGCTCAGAATGTCAATAGATAACAACATAAACCTATAACAGATTTTTCTCCAATTTGCTGTAATCTGTCTCATCTTTCCACAAATGTATTTAAAAAGTATCATGATTTATGATTTTCTTTCATCTGTTTCTATAAAAACTTCATGAAATTGCTGTGTGGATTGGGGCACAACATCAGAAGAAATCTAAATCTGTCTTCCTGCATCACACTCATTCAACTTGGGCTTTAGAATAAGCCATCTCTTTCAATTCACTGAGGTGAGAACTGTTTCCTTCACTGACAGTCACATTAGAATTTGTGCCCACACTCAAAGGAGACCTACAACCTTCCTTTTGAAGGGGATATGTGAGAGAGTCTATGGATGCATCTTACAGTGACCACATACTCCCACAAATACAAATATTCACAGTATCTGTTCATTTTAAGGCCCATGGCTACATTTTACATTTACTCATTTTTCAATTAAATAGGACTCTGATTGGAACCAACTGAATGGAACATGCGCATAAGTGATGCTCATCCCTTTGATGCCTGGTCTGCAGAGGCTCAGGTCAATTGCCCCCTTTTCTTTTTATTGGAGCTACAGTGTTGATATGGCTTCAGAACACCTTGGAGGAGGCCTTGGAGGAATGAGCAGAATCTCTTTTCTGATGGCAATGATCTGACCTTTAAAGGGGCCACCACTCCCAGTATTTTAACATACGGTTTTCTGGGCTCATCTCTGATACCAGGTAGAAGTTACTTTAATAGAATGTCTTCAATAAAGATTTAAAGAAATAAAGTAGGATGTGAATGTGTGTGGAGTTTGCATGGAAAACTTTTGAAAATATACAAATCTTAAGGATAACAGTGTTAATTTAGATATTTAAAAATTAATACCTGTTTTGGGTCTTTAATTTTTTCTAAGGCTTATAGTAAACAACTTTTACTGTCTTTAAAAATCACAAAATACAATGTGTTATGAAAGAAATGGGTCATGGTCCCTGATTTTATTTATACGGCTACTTTTACTTTTTGTTTTCTGTTAATTTGATGACTTCTTATCTTCAGCCTTTTGACATCCAGTCACAAAAATCTGTCAGACTACTAGTTAGGAAAATGAATTACAAGCCAAGTTGGCTCAACTACTAGTTACAAACCTTGTCAAACTCAGTTGAGATTCTTCTTCAAGCCCATAAGAACTGGAAGCTGGAGGAGTGATCTAGAGGGAGGGGCAGGTAAAAGAAATATTGGAAAATCTGTAGCCTAACTTGGGCAGGAGAAATAAGCCAGGCCCTGATGTGCAAGAGGCGAGAGATTGCTTTTTAGTTTGTGGGTATGGGTGCTTTGCCTGTATATGTGTCTGTGCACCACATACACATGTTTCTTGTTGATAGGAGAGACCAGAAGAGGATATCACAGTTAGCAGAACTGGAGTTACAGATAATTTGAAGCCACCATGCAGGTGCTGGGAATTGAACTTCGGTCTCTAAATGAGCCAAAGCTCTTTTTTCCTCTTTTTTCTTTTTATTAGATATTTTCTTTATTTACATTTCAAATGTTATCCCCTTTCCTAGTTTCCCCTCTGAAAATCCCCTATTCCCTCCCCCTTCCCCCTGCTTCCCATCCCACCCACTCCCGCTACCTGGTCCTGGCATTTCCCTATACTAGACAATAGAGCCTTCACAGGACCAAGGGCCTCTCCTCCCATCAATGACCGACTAGGCCATTCTCTGCTACATATGCAGCTAGAGCCATGAATCCCACCATGTGTTTTCTTTGACTGCTGGTTTAGTCCCAGGGAATTCTGGGAGTACTGGTTAGTTCCTATTGCGGTTCCTCCTATGGGGCTACAAACCCCTTCAGCTTCTTGGGTCCTTTCTCTAGCTCCTTCATTGGGGACCAGTCCAATGGATGGCTAGGAGCATCCACTTCTGTATTTTTCAGGCACTGGAAGAGCCTCTCAAGAGACAGTTATATCAGTCTCTCAAGTGCAAGCAAGCACTTGTTAGCATCCACAATAGTGTCTGGGTTTGGAGATTGTATATGGGATGGATCCCCAGGTAGGGCAGTCTCTGGATGGTCATTTCTTCAGTCTCTGCTCTGAACTTTGTCTTTGTAACTATTTCCATGGGTATTTTTTCCTCCTTCTGAGAAGGATCGAAGTATCCACACTTTGGTTTTCCTTCTTCTTGAGTTTCATGTGTTTTGCAAATTATATCTTGGGTACTCCGAGCTTCTGGGCTAATAATATCCACTTATCAGTGAGTACATATCATGTGTGTTCTTTTGTGATTGGGTACCTCATTTAGGATGATATTCTGCAGATCCATCCATTTGTCTAAGAATTTCATAAATTCATTGTTTTTAATTGCTGAGTAGTACTCTATTGTGTAAATGTACCACATTTTCTGTATCCATTCCTCTGTCAAGGGGCATCTGGGTTCTTTATAGCTTCTGGCCATTATAAATAAGGCTGCTATGAACATAGTGGAGCATGTGACCTTATTACAAGTTGGAGCATCTTCTGGGTCTATGCCCAGGAGAGGTATTGCTGGGTCCTCAGGTAGTACTATATCCAATCTTCTGAGAAACCACCAAACTGATTTCCAGAGTGGTTGTACCAGCTTGCAATCCCACCAGCAATGGAGGAGTGTTTGTCTTTCTCCACATCCTCGACAGCATCCGCTGTCACCCAAGTTTTTGATTTTAGCCATTCTGACTGGTGTGAGGTGGAATCTCAGGGTTGTTTTAATTTGCATTTCCCTGATTATTATAGATGTTGAACATCTGTTTAGGTGCTTCTCAGCCATTCATTATTCCTCAATTGAGAATTGTTTGTTTAGCTCTGTACCCAATTTTTTTCGATTTTTATTAGATATTTTCTTCATTTATATTTGAAATGCTATCCTGAAAGTCCCCTATACCCTCCCCCTGCCCTGCTCCCCTACCCACCCACTCCCACTTCTTGGCCCTGGCATTCCTCTGTACTGGGGTATATAAAGTTTGCAATACCAAGGGGCCTCTCTTCCCAGTTATGGCCGACTAGGCTACCTTCTGCTACATATGCAGCTAGAGACACAAGCTCTGAGGGTACTGGTTAGTTCATATTGTTGTTCCACCTATAGGGTTGCAGACCCCTTCAGGTCCTTGGGTGCTTTCTCTAGCTTCTCCATTGGAGGCCCTGTGTTTCATCTTATAGATGACTGTGAGCATCCACTTCTGTATTTGCCAGGCACTGGCATAGCCTCATACAAGACAGCTATACCAGGGTCCCTTCATCAAAATCTTGCTGGCATATGCAATAGTGTCTGGGTTTGGTGGCTGATTATGGGATGGATCGGGGGGGGGGTAGTCTCTGGATAGTCCATCCCTTTGTTTTAGCTCCAAACTTTGTCTCTGTAACTCTTTTCATGGGTATTTTGTTCCCTATTCTAAGGAGGAATGAAGTATCCACCCATTGGTCTTCCCTCTTCTTGATTTTCTTGTGTTTTGCAAATTGTATCTTGGGTATTCTAAGTTTCTGGGATAATATCCACTTATCAGTGAATGCATATCTAATGCCTTCTTTTGTGATTAGGTTACTTCACTAAGGATGATATCGTCCAGATACATCCATTTGTCCAAGAGTTTCATAAATTCATTTTTTTAATAGCTGAGTAGTACTCCATCGTGTAAATGTATCACATTTTCTGTATCCATTCTTCTGTTGAAAGACATCTGGGTTCTTTCCAGCTTCTGGCTATTATAAATAAGGCTGCTATGAACATAATGTAGCATGTGTTCTAATTACCAGTTGGAACATCTTCTGGGTATATGCCCAGGAGAGGTATTGCTGGATCTTCCGGTAGTATTATGTCCAATTTTCTGAGGAACCGCCAGACTGACTTTCAGAGTGGTTGGTACAAGGTTGCAATCCCACCAGTAATGGAGGAGTGTTCCTCTTTCTCCACATCCTCACCAGCATCTGCTGATATTAGCCCCCTATCGAATTTAGGTGGTAAAGATCTTTTCCCAATCTCTTGGTTGCCATTTTATCTTATTGACAGTTTCCTTTGCAGCCAAAGCTCTTAATTGCTGAGCCACCTCCCCAGCCTAAAAGACAGCTTTATGGTACTTTTTGGTATTAAGTCTGGGTTTTATACTTGAATTTTGTGTTTTCTCTTTTGTTGTTATTTTCAAGTTTCATAGTTGCCCAAGACATACTTTTTATTTATTTTTTCTTCACATCTCTCTCTGTCTCTGTGAGTTTTTTGTTTTTGTTTTTGTTGTTGTTGTTTGTTTTGGTTCTCTTTCTTCAAAAATCACACTACTCATGTTGTTTTTTTGACCAATATACACTAAAATAGCCTCTCTCCTTCCTCCCATTTTTTCTCATAGTTCCTTCCTTTCTTCCCTCTCTTCCTTTCTTCCTTCCTTCCTCCCTTCCTTCCTTTCTTCCTTCTATTATTGAAGTCTATTTTTCATTACTCTTTCCTAAGTTTTAAGGAAATAGTCTTTCCAATATTTTTTTGTAAATCTTCTGAACTAATGCATAATTTTCATTTATTTGTTTGCATGGTCAAGCTGGGCATCTGAGGTGAAACTGTGAGCAAGCAGAGAGAAGATACAACAGAGAAGATACAGCAGAGTGCCTAGGAAAGAGATGGGTGAAGATGGGGTGGGGGTGGTGGGCAGAAGGGCATCAGCTAGAGACTCTAAGCCTGCTAGGACTTGTAGATTGTGTACAGGAAAACAAGGAGGGAGAGAACATGTAAAGATTTTGACTCTTTGGAGAACTCTTGGTAGCAAGGTATCACCACAGAGTATAAATAAGAGAGAGGCCCAGGACCCATGTGATTTCATGTACTAGTTGTGGGATACCAAGTGACTCTTGTACATAACAACCAGATGCCGCCAATTACAAATGTTTCTCTATTGAGGAATTATAGGCTGAATATAATGGTAGTCAGTAGGGATGGCTCATGAGGTCCTACTCCCTCTGAGTGTCTGTCTATATGTAGTCAGTCATTCTAGGAGGTGAAGAGACATTTTATTCATTGTATAACCACTGGTGCAGAGCGCACATTCACTGAGGATCCTGTATGAAACTCTAGTAAAATACAATGGGTTACCAAAACCAAAAAAATACAAAAACATCCAAACTGTCAACCAAACAACAATAAAAACAACAAAAAATCCATACAAAATAACCATGAAAGTAGACAGACATTGAGAATAGAGATTTTCAACAGGAGAATAGATGTGGGAGTGAGAGAGGAAAATGGGAGATGGAAACAATAAAAATATGTTATATACATATGAAAATTCCTTAATAAGACTCACTATAGTGAAGGAGCATTTTCTGATTTCTTTGGAGACACTATGATGTTTTTCAGAACTATCTTATGAGAGGATGTTTTTGCTGAAGCAGACACATGAGACAATGTTTTGCTGAGAACAGACAAACGGTGTTTTTCTGGAAGTTGCCTAGAAAAGAGGTGTGTGATGTTTTACCAGAACAGACACTTGAGAGAACACATAATATTTGGAAAGGACATAAATATATCCCAACAGATAGTGGATGCTGCTCTGTGGCATTGTTTCAACTTGCCACCCTTTGCTGGTCTTCTTTGGGCTTTGCTGGCACTGTGGCATTGGTTCACCTTTCCTTCTTTGCTGATCATCATTTGTCATGGATTCGTAGAGACAAATGCACCAAAGAACTAACTTCTTGTGGTGTTATGGAGGCTTCCTCCTGTTTCCTTGGACTCGGGATGATCGACAGAGTCTTGCAGTTTCTTCTGGATCAAGATGCAGTTGCTGATTCATGAGTAATGTCTGCAAGTGGATCAAGCTACTGCTGCTGGTTCATGAGAACTGAACTGCGGATACCCTGACAACACAGATTGGCAGATTGATTTTGCCTCAAAGAACTATTTCTAAACAGATCCATATCATCATTTACCCTATTAACCTTTCCTTTCTACTACCTCTGGTAGGTTGTGTGCAAGAAGGGAGATTAAAGCATATAATACACTTATGAAAATAAGTTTTATAAGTATAAACCTACCCTATAGTGTATAATTATTATATGCTAATAGAAAGAAAAGTATTGAGTATACAACTTAATGAGCATGATAGTACAACATGTGTTAATTGTGTTCAGAATCCTTATTGGAACATACAGCTGGGCACAGTCTTCCAACCGTGAGTGTCATATGGAACTTCTAAAGCATTAACACAGAATAGCTGTGTTGGGATACATAGATAAGACTGCCAGTCTAGATAGTAGATATGTAACAGTCATCCAGAAGAATCCATTCGATCACTTTCCTTCTTCCTATTTAAAACTAAATCTTTTCATCATGTGAAACATTCATAATATCCCTAGACTGATCTTTTAGTTAAATACCAATGTCTTAGTTAGGTCTCTATTGCGGTCACAAACAATACAAGTAAAAGCAGCTTTGGGAAGAAAGAGTTTACTTGGCTTACACACTCAAGTCGCAGTATTGAGAGATGCCACGTCAGGAACTGAGCCAGGAACTGAAGCAGAGCCACGGAGGAACACTGCTTACTGTCTCGTTTTTCATGGCTTATTCAGCCTGTTTTCTTATACTATCCAGGACCACCTGTCCAGGGATGACACCACCCAGTGAGCTGGGCCCTCACACATTGATCCCTATCAAGAAGATGCCCCAGCCGGGCGTGGTGGCTCACACCTTTAATCCCAGCACTCGGGAGGCACAGGCAGGCAGCTTTCTGAGTTCGAGGCCAGTCTGGTCTACAAAGTAAGTTCCAGGACAGCCAGGGCTATACAGAGAAACCCTGTCTCGAAACCCCCCCCCCCAAAAAAAAAGATGCCCCAAAGACTTTCTTACAGGGCAATTGTATAAAAGCATTTTTTCAACTGATGTTTCTCTTCCTCAACACCCTTCAAAGAGTCACAAATATAAAATATCCTTGGTGTAACTAACCAAGCAAGTGAAAGATCTGTATGAGGAGAAGTCAAGTTTCTGAAGAAAGAAACAAAAACAAACAAAAATCCCACAGAAACTACATGTGAGACAAGTGAGTGTTGCCACCACTTCAAAGTTTGTGTTTAGTGGCTGCAGCGCAGGAGCTGGGACACCAAGGAAACAAAAGCCCTGGAGGAGCTTAGGACTTTCTTGGATTTCTGTGGCTGATGTGAAGTATCTTCTTTCTCACTGGTACTCATAGTGCTATAGGATGCTTGAAAGCAGCAGAACAGATCTCATCTTTGGAATGTAGAAGCAAATCACAAACCGTCAGAGACAAACCAATAGACAATGGAAAACCTAGGCATGATGTTTTATGAAGAAACTGATGGAGGAGATTTTTGTCGGATCTGACTGCCCCCTTCTCATTCATTTTTGTTGTTGTTTGTTTTGTTGTTTTGTTGTTGTTGTTTTGGTGTTTGTTTGTTTGTTTGTTTGAGTTGAGAAGTATCACTCTGTGGTCCTAACCAGCCTAAAACTAGCTAGGGCTACTCAGTGATACTTCCTAATTCAAAATTTGTGATGATTTTGTGTCTGTCTTCTGAGTGCTGGGATTACAGGTATATGCCACAATGCCCTGCTAGGTTTCTCTTAATAGTGTGCTTCTCTGGATCTTTTTTGATATCATCAATATGGTCTGTGCTTTAGGATAACACAGACTAGGACCTCAACCTTATATTGTCATCTAACCTGAATCACCATTTTAAAGGATTTATCTCCAGATAGTCATATTGGGAACTAAGATTCAACATATGTGTTGAGTTGGGTACCGTTTGCTCCATAGCATGGCCTGCCTGGAGAAATGGGCCTGGAGGTCTGGGCCTGCAGAACAAAGGGTTTGCATTTGGATTGTTTGCATTCCTGTGAATTCTGCACCAGTCCTAAATATAGATTGTTTTCCACCTTTTCGGAAAGTTCTTAGAAGAGTTCTGTTAGTTCGTGGCAGGGCCCAAAGGGATTGCTGCTTAGGGTGGCATATATTCCTGAATACAAAGGTCATTTTCCAGAGCTGGAGGTCACCATGGATAGAGGTCATCTTTCTCACACTTCAGAGCAAGCCTCTCTTCACCTGCCTTTCTCTTTCTATATCAGTAGTTCTGTCCATGAACCCTGTGTAATACTTGTAATGGCTTCGTCTTTCCATTTCTCTCCTTTTTTGCTTTATGGGATGGACGACTTTGCATTTTCTTACATGGTAAAAATTTTAAGGAATACTTAAAAGATTCTAAATATTCTTAATCATTGCTTAAAAGGCCTGTTTCTGATTTTTATTACTTTGGGGGAGAAACACTAAGTGGAAGCCAGAAACAAAGCCATAGATTCTGGGAATAGTCCTAGGTCTTATAAATGTCCTTCCAGCAGAGCCGTAAGCTGTCTCAGGTAGATGGAAATGGTCCCTTATTTTAGGTGTTGTCTGAAGCTCTCCTTCACAGCCTCCTCCCACGATCATCAGGCCTGCATTGCCGATTGCTCTGAAGCCCCCAGGAATTGTGTTGGGAAACATTTCTCTGTCCTAAACTTAGAAAAGGAACATTTTGTTCCACATAATTGAAGTTGAAAGCTGTGATTTGGTCTCTCTGCCCATGCTAAAGGAGGTCAGAGCTAGCCTTTTTGGGGGTGGGGTTGGGTCATGTTTTGTCTGTACTCCCTGATGTCTGTCTGTGTTCCCTCATCTAATGAGGAAAGCTAGTAATGCTAGCACTGCCTGTTTCCAAGGTTACCAGCCAAGTTTCTCATGTAAAATGCAGAAAGCCCTTGTTTGCAAAAGAAGTATAAATATGCAAGGTGGTCTTGTTACCTTAAGAAACTGTCAGAGCATGACCTAATCCAGAAGAGATTCAAGATCAGATGTAAGCCTTGAATATGTCTACCCTGGGATGGACAAAGAGTTGAAATACAGAAGATGAAGCTGTGGAAAAGGGAAAAATAATAACAAATTTATCCCTTTGGGGTGGGCGTAGCACCAACCCTGGGAACCCACCAAATGTCCCCTGGCTTGGGTTTGTTATAGAGCCCATGGGTCCTCTCTTTTCCCCTACTGATCTTCTTTAGACACATGCTCCGCTGACTTTCTCCTTGCAATCTTTTCTAAGTCAAGAAGCCACTATCACAGAGTCAGGCATTTCCTTGTCTACCTATGTCCTCTAACTCTCCTTCACAGGAGAGACAGTGTATGCTGGGAAAATGTGAGGCTGTGGAAGGAGGAGGTGGACCCCACACTAAGGACAGGCCAATGACCTAATGACTGAGTTTCTAGATGTTAACAGAAGGTGCTGTTTATGGTAAATTTTTTGGTGATATTAAGAGAACCTAAAAGTACTCTAGAGTCTAATATTCTGTCCTAATTAGCTCTGAAGGTCAACTTAATGCAGCCTAGAGTCCCGTGAGAGAGAATTTTCAAGGATCAAATTGGCTTGCTGGCATGTCTGTGGGGGATAGTCCTAATTATTAATTGACTTAGGAGGACCCAGGTCACTGTCACCAGTACTATTCATTAAGCAGGTGACCCTGTATAAGGACTGTATAAGAAAGATTGTTCAATACTGGCGCAAGGCATGAGATACATTCCTCTATGGGCTTTGGTTCAAGTGCCTGCCAGGACTTCACTCAATAACAGATTGTAACTTGTAAACTGAAATAACTCCACCCCTACTCAAAGTTACTTTTGGCTAGAGTGTTTCATCACAGTGACAGAGAATGAAACTAGAACAAGTTCTCAGGATACATAAAGGGATAACAGGCATTCTCTTGTTTTGTATTTGACTGTAAATGAGAGCTTTGATGGATTAAGAGAATAACATTGTTGTCATACTAATGACAACTGAGGTGCCTTATTGAGCCTCATCTGAAATTCTCGGAACCCAGGTGAATAGAATTTCAAATATTATAATATGTGTGACATTTCAAAGGACTATTGAAATAAACATACCAAGAAGAAGCTTGACAGCTGGTGTCATTTCTGTAAAGAAAGTGGTAGAAAGCAAATTAAAGAATAATCGTTACTGTTAACATGATACTATTTTGAACCACAGGTTTTATTCTAGCCTTGGAAAACACGAATTATAAATATACCTATACAATTAGAGTGTGTACACATGTTAATACATACCACACTCCCATGATAATCTAAAAATGAAAATAACTAACTTGTAACATGTAATTTTTATTCATTCTTTTTTAAAACAGGTCATGTTAATGCAGCTTGCATGAGCTTTCATAATTCCTTGATGTACCCACTAACATATGCGATCAAGAACATTTACTCTGAGGCTTAGACAACCCAGGGTAAATTTCTAACTCTTCTTCCTAGCTGTGATGTTGGCAAATTACTTAATCTTTGTAATCTTCATTTTCTTTATCAGTGGAATGGAAAACAAATGGACAAAAAGCAGCAGTGTAGAAATGGAATAAAGACAGTGACAGGGTCTCCACTATGCATTCTCAGATGGCTCAGCTCTCAGGGGATAGCGGAGGAACCCCTATAGGGTTGCAGAGCTCTTCAGCTCCTTGGGTCCTTTCTCTAGCTCCTTCATTGGGGACCCTGTGCTCAGTCCAGTAGATGACTGTGAGCATCCACTTCTGTATTTGTCAGGCACTGGCAGAGCCTCTCAGGAGACAGCTATATCAGGCTCTCAAGTGCAAGTTTAAGCAAACACTTGCCTGTCATTGTACCAATAGCATGGAGGTTTTATCACAATTGCTCTGTAGTACAGCTTGAGGACAGGGATGGTGATTCCACCAGAAGTTCTTTTATTATTGAGAAGAGTTCTTGTTATCCTAGGATTTTTTTGTTATTCCAGATGAATTTGCAAATTGCTCTTCCTAATTCTGTGAAAACTTGAGTTGAGATTTTGATGGGGATTGCATTGAATCTGTCAATTGCTTTCAGCAAGATAGCCATTTTTACTGTATTAATTCTGCCAATCCATGAGCATGGGAGATCTTTCCAACTTCTGAGATCTTCTTCTATTTCTTTCTTCAGAGTCTTGAAGTTCTTGTCATACAGATCTTTCATTTGCTTAGTTAGAGGCACAGCAAGTTATTTAATATTATTTGTGAATATTGTGAAGGGTGTTGTTTTCCTAATTTCTTTCTCTGCCTCTTTATCCTCTGTGTAGAGGAGAAGGCCACTGATTTGTTTGAGCTAATTTTATATTCAGCTACTTTGCTGAAGTTTTTTATGAGGTTTAGGAGTTCTCTGGTAGAATTTTGGGTGTCACTTAAATATGCTATCATATCATGTGCAAATAGTGATATTTTGACTTCTTCCTTTCCAATTTGTATCCTTTTGATCTCTTTTCATTGTCTAATTGCTCTTGCTAGGACTTCAAGTACTATATTGAATAGGCAGGGAGAGAGTGGGCAGCCTTGTGTAGTCCTTGATTTTAGTGGGATTGCTTCAATTTCTCTCCATTTAGTTTGATGTTGGCTACTAGATTGCTGTATATTGCTTTTATTATGTTTAGGTATGGGCCTTGAATTCCTGATCTTTCCAAGACTTTTATCATGAATGGGTTTTGGATTTTGTCAAATGCTTTCTGAGCATCTAATGAGATGATCATTTTTTTTCCTTTGAGTTTGTTTATATAGTGGATTATGTTGATGGAATTCTGTATATTGAACCATCCCTTCATTCTCAGAATGAATCCTACTTGATCATGAAGGATGATTGTTTTGATGTGTTCTTGGGTTTGGTTTGTGAGAATTTTATTGAGTATTTTTGCATCGATACTCACAAGGGAAATTGGTCTGAAGTTCTCTTTCTTTGTTGGGTCTTTGTGTGGTTTAAGTATCAGAGTAATTGTGGCTCCATAGAACAAATTGGGTAGACTATATTTTGCTTCTAATTTGTGGAATAGTTTGAGAAGTATTGGTACTAGGTCTTCTTTGAAGGTCTGATAGAACTCTGCACTAAACCCATCTGGTCCTGGGCTTTTTTTGTTTGTGAGACTACTAATGACTGTTTCTATTTCTTTAGGAGATATGTGACTGTTTAGATAGATTTTCTGATCCTAATTTAACTTTGGTACCTGGTATCTGTCTAGAAAATTGTCACTTTCATCAAGGTTTTCCAATTTTGTTGAGTATAAGCTTTTGTATTAGGATCTGATGATTTTTGGATTTCCTTAGTTTCTGTTGTCATGTCTCCCTTTTCATTTCTGATTTCGTCAATTATGATACTGTGCCTGTGCCCTCCAGTTAGTCTGGCTAAGGGTTTATCTATCTTATTGATTTTCTCAAAGAACTAGCTCCTGGTTTGGTTGATTGTTTCTTATAGTTCTTTTTGTTTCCACTTGGTTGATTTCAGTCCTGATTTTGATTATGTCCTGCTGACTACTCCTCTTGGATATATTTATTTCTTTTTGTTCCAGAGCTTTCAGCTGTATTATCAAGTTGCTAGTGTAAGCTCTCCCCAGTTTCTTTTTGGAGGCATTTAGAGGTATGAGTTTTCCTCTTACTACTGCTTTTGTTGATTTCCATAAGTTTTTTTTTTTATGATGTGCCTTCATTTTCATTGAATTCTAAAAAGTCTTTGATTTCTTTCTTTATTTCTTCCCTAACCAAGATATCATTGAGTAGAGCATCATTTAGCTTCCATATGTATGTGGGCTTTCTGTTATTTTTGTTGCTATTGAAGATCAGCCTTAGTCTGTGGTGATCTAATAGGACTCATGGGATTATGTCAATCTTCTTGTATCTGTCGAGGCCTGTGTTGTGACCGAACATATGGTCAGTTTTGCAGAAGGTATCATGAGGTGCTGAGAAAAAGATATATTCTTTTGTTCTAGGATGAATGCTCTATAGATATCTGTTAGATCCATTTGGTTCATAACTTCTGTTAGTTTCACTGTGTCTCTTTTTACTTTCTGTTTCCATGATCTGTCCATTGCGAGAGTGTATTGTTGAAGTATCCCAGTATTATTGTGTAGGTGTGCTTTGAGCTTTAGTAAAGTTTCTTTTATGAATGTGGATTCCCTTGCATTTGGAGCATAGATGTTCAGAATTGAAAGTTCATCTTGGTAGATTTTATATTTGATGAGTATGAAGTGTCTCTTTTTATCTTTTTTTTTGATAACTTTAGGTTGAACGTCGATTTTATTTGATATTAGAATGGCTACTCCAGTTTGTTTGTTGGCAGCATTTGCTTGGAAAATTGTTTTCCAGCCTTTTACTCTGAGGTAGTGTTGTCTTTGTCACTGAGGTGGGTTTCTTGTATGCAGCAAAATGTTAGGTCCTGTTTATGTAACCAGTCTGTTAGTCTATGTCTTTTTATTGGGGGAATTGAGTCCACTGATATTAAGAGATATTAAGGAAAATCAATTGTTGCTTCCTGTTATTTTTATTGTTAGAGTTGGAATTTTGTTCATGTTGCTATTTTCTTTTAGGTTTGGTGAAAGATTACTTTCTTGCTTTTTTTAGGATGTCGTTTCCCTCCTTATGTTGGAGTTTTCCATTTATCCTTTGAAGGGCTAGATTTGTGGAAAGATAATGTGTAAATTTGGTTTTGTCATGGAATAACTTGGTTTCTCCATCTATGGTAAGTGAGAGTTTTGCTGGGGATGGTAGCCTGGGCTGGTATTTGTGTTCTCTTAGCATCTATATGACATCTGCCCAGAATCTTCTGGCTTTCATAGTCTCTGGCGAGAAGTCTGGTGTAATTCTGGTAGGTCTAGTGTATTTCTATGTTTATATGTTACTTGACCTTTTTGCCTTACTGCTTTTAATATTCTTTCTTTGTGTTGTGCATTTGATGTTTTGCTATATATGATGGGAGAAATTTCTTCTCTGGCTCAAACTATTTGGAGTTCTGTATGCTTCTTATATGTTCATCAACATCTCTTTCTTTAGGTTAGGGAAGGTTTCTTCTATAATTTTATTGAAGATATTTACTGGCCCTTTAAGCTGGAAATCTCCACTCTCTTCTATACCTATTATCCTTAGGTTTGGTCTTCTCATTGTTTCCTGGATGTTTTGGGTTAGGATTGTTTTTGCATTTTGCATTTTCTTTTTTTAAAAAAATTTTATTAGGTATTTTCCTCATTTACATTTCCAATGCTATCCCAAAAGTTCCCCATACCCTCTCCCCCACTCCCCTACCCACCCACTCCCACTTCTTGGCCCTGGCGTTCCCCTGTACTGAGGCATATAAAGTTTGCAGGCCCCTCTTTCCACTGATGGCTGGCTAGGCCATCTTCTGATACATATGCAGCTAGAGACACGAGCTCCAGGGGGTACTTGTTAGTTCATCTTGTTGTTCCACCTATAAGGTTGCAGATCCGTTTAGCTCCTTGGATACTTTCTCTAGATCCTCCATTGGGGGCCCTGTGATCCATCCAATAGCTGGCTGTGAGCATCCACTTCTGTGTTTGCTAGGCCTCAGCATAGTCTCACAAGAGACAGCTATATCAGGGTCCTTTCAGCAAAATCTTGCTAGTGTATGTAATGGTGTCAGCGTTTGGAGGTTGATTATGGGATGGATCCCTGGATATGGCAGTCTCTAGATGGTCCATCCTTTTGTCTCAGCTCCAAACATTGTCTCTGTAACTCCTTCCATAGGTGTTTTTTTCCTAATTCTAAGAAGGGGCAAAGTGTCCACACTTTGGTCTTCGTTTTTCTTCAGATTCATGTATTTTGCAAATTATATCTTATATCTTGGGAATTCTAAGTTTCTGGGCTAATATCCACTTCTCAGTGAGTACATATCATTTGAGTTCTTTTGTGATTGGGTTACCTCACTCAGGATAATGCCCTCCAGGTCCAACCATTTGCCTAGGAATTTCATAAATTCATTCTTTTTAATAGCTGAGTAGTACTCCATTGTGTAAATGTACCACATTTTCTGTATCCATTCCTCTGTTGAGGGGCATCTGGGTTCTTTCCAGCTTCTGGCTATTATAAATAAGGCTGCTATGAACATAGTGGAGCATGTGTCCTTCTTACCATTTGGAACATCTTCTGGATATATGCCCAGGAGAGGTATTGCGGGATCCACCAGTAGTATCATGTCCAATTTTCTGAGGAACCGTCAGACTGATTTCCAGAGTGGTTGCACAAGCTTGCAATCCCACCAACAATGGAGGAGTGTTCCTCTTTCTCCACATCCTTGCCAGCATCTGCTGTCACCTGAATTTTTGATCTTAGCCATTCTGATTTGTGTGAGATGGAATCTCAGGGTTGTTTTGATTTGCATTTCCCTGATGATTAAGGGTGCTGAACATTTTTTCAGGTGTTTCTCAGCCATTCAGTATTCCTCAGGTGAGAATTCTTTGTTTAGCTCTGAGCCCCATTTTTAATGGGGTTATTTGATTTTCTGGAGTCCACCTTCTTGAATTCTTTATATATATTGGATATAAGTCCCCTATCTGATTTAGGATAGCTAAAAATCCTTTCCCAATCTGTTGGTGGCCTTTTTGTCTTATTGACAGTGTCTTTTGCCTTACAGAAGCTTTGCAGTTTCATGAGGTCCCATTTGTCAATTCTCGATCTTACAGCACAAGAAATTACTGTTCTATTCAGGAATTTTCCCCCTGTGCCAATATCTTTGAGGCTTTTCCCCACTTTCTCCTCTATAAGTTTCAGTGTCTCTGGTTTTATGTGGAGTTCCTTGATGCACTTAGATTTGACCTAAGTACAAGGAGATAGGAATGGATCAATTTGCATTCTTGTACATGATAACTACCAGTTGTGCCAGCACCATTTGTTGAAAATGCTGTCTTTCTTCAGCTGGATGGTTTTAGCTCCCTTGTCAAAGATCAAGTGACCATAGGTGTGTGGGTTCATTTCTGGGTCTTCAATTCTATTCCATTGGTCTACTTGTCTGTCTCTATACCAGTACCATGCAGTTTTTATCAGAATTGCTCTGTAGTAAAGCTTTAGGTCAGGTATGGTGATTCCACCAGAGGTTCTTTTATCCTTGAGAAGAGTTTTTGCTATCCTAGGTTTTTTGTTATTCCAGATGAATTTGCAAATTGCCCTTTCTAATTCGTTGAAGAACTGAGTTGGAATTTTGATGGGGATTGATTGTTGTGTCAATGTTTTCTAAGTTATCTTTTGCCCCTGAGATTCTTTCTTCTATCTCTTGTATTCTGTGGTTTTTTTCAATTCCTTCATCTGTTTGGTTGAGTTTTCCTTTAATTCTTTAAGGGATTGTGTGTGTGTGTGTGTGTGTGTGTGTGTTTTATTTAAGGGCTTCTACCTGTTTACCTGTGTTATCCTGTATTTCTTTAAGGGAGTTACTTATGTCCTTCTTAAAATCCTCTCAACATCATGAGATATGATTTTAAATCCACATTTTGCTTTTCAGGTGTGTTGGACTTTCTGTGATGGGAGCACTGGGTTCTGATGATGCCGAGCAGTCTTGGTTTCTGTTGGTAAGATTCTTTTGTTTGCATTTTGCCATCTGGTAATCTCTGGTGTTAGATGTTCTTGTTGTCTCTGGCTGGAGCTTATTCCTCACGTGAGTCTCTAAGCCAGTGTCAGTACTCCTGGGAGACCAGCTGTCTCCTGGCAAGACCAGTGCATAGAAGGCAGTGGAATAGTCCCACCTCCTGGGTGTAGATGGAGGCAGGGACCCTGTCCCAGCTGCTCTGCCACTTCTGTGGCTTATGGCCCAAGAGCTTTTATAATCTCAGAATAATCTTAGTGTATATCTCTTCTTCAGTAAGGAAGGAGACACTAACTAAATTCTGGGCACTCCTTTCTATAATCCTTGTATATATGCAGCAAGGAGAAAAGAGTTCATTATTCATAGGCTAATGGTGTTGTGTACCATTTCCTCAGCAATGTGCTGTTCAAACCCTCCAATACCACTGTGAAACCACAGGATTCATGCAGAAAATTGCTGTCTCCTGGTGTTTCATCTGTCCATAGCAAGACAGGTTCAGAACTCCCCTAGGCTCCTACCTACCCTTCCTCCCACTCACCTACCAATTCACCATCTTTATGCAACTCTATATTCAGTGCCAGGTAATGCTGAGGGTGCTGGAATCTGAATATAAATGAAATACAATCCTCAGCCCAAAGAAGACATTGTCTAGTTGGAAGATGTACATACAGTTATAAAGAACTTGGACCCAGTAGGTGCAGTGCTTCCTGGAAGGTGGGAACAGACTAATTTGCCTGTGAGAAATGAAGAGGACATCACTGGAGTGGAGATTTCACCTGGGTACCAGGTACCAAAGGGTAAGCATAAGTTAACTATGGCCTACATTTAGATGTGAATTGTGTGCAAAATAATACACTTGCTTATCTACATGGTCTGTTTCTGGCAAATGAGAGAAGGTGACTTATATTTTCTTAAGGCCCACCTGAGGAAGCTAAGACTCAGCAATAGCAAATTTACTCTTGTAAACATTGATTAATAAGGAAATAAAGTGTTTTGAGGTTTCTAACTGAGTTTAGATAATTATCAAAGCAGTCCTAACATAATGAAATGTTTATAATAAGATAGAGTTCATGGGACACTTAATACGTGCTTGCCATGTTTCTTAAGACTATACATCATGATATGAAACATTGTATATTCACATAACTCTTAAATGTATCCTAAACTGTATGTGAAATTATAAATAGTTCCAGAGTAGGTCTGAGACCAGGGAGGCAGACAGTTAAAGTGATTTCTTCAGTTTCACTTACTGAGGCTAGCACAGTCAGAGCTTAATCCCTGGAGTGGAGCTGCTGCAGCTATCTCCCTGATCTACATAATCTCCACCAGGTGAGGAAACCTAAGAGCTCCTGAAAACCAAGTGCACCTGATCCTCTAATCCATGCTTAGTAAGACCTCAGGGGAAATTGCATTACAGGAGGGATTAAAAACATAGCAAAAAGTCTTTTGTACATAAACAGGTCACAAAAGTACAATTTGAGGCAACTTTGTATAAACCACTTGCGTGGTTTTGTAACACTGTCACAATGATTGGAGGTGGTAATAGAGTTACAGATGTCATAGCTTATTTTGCCCCATGCTCCTTAAAGTGTGCATGCACACGCATGTGTGCATGTGTCCATGTGTGTGCAAGTGCTTATGGACTCCATTGCTCTTCACAATGACCTCCCCAACTTGTTAGACTGGGTGGCAGGGAGTTTATGAAGCATTTGTCTATGCATCCCCGGTACTATAATTACAGTTGTGTGCCACCATGTTTGGCTTTCATATGAGTACTCAGGACTCAAATTCAGTCCTCATTCTCTGTAGTGGGCATTTGACCCACTGAGCCATCTTTGCAGCCCCTGTGTTCTTTTCTCCCTGCTGAAAGCTGCCTTTCTCAACTGTTCTCCAGTGTCACTTCAGACTCTGGGTGATAGACAATGACTTTAGCTCACTTCAGAGTGGGAATGTCAATTATCGACATAGAGGCAATGCTGCTACCTTATGAATTTTTAGGATTGTTTATTCTATTT
Source organism: Mus musculus (assembly GCF_000001635.26). NCBI lineage: Eukaryota > Metazoa > Chordata > Mammalia > Rodentia > Muridae > Mus > Mus musculus. Next base: position 19,966,099 of record NC_000079.6, on the reverse strand, counting down.
CTTCAAGGGATGTCTTTGGAATTTTGATGGGGATTATGTTGAATATAGCATTGCTTTGACAGCATAGTGATTTTTCCATTATTAATTTTGTTGGTCTATGAGTCTCTTTCTATCTAATGTCTGTTTTGATTTTTCTTCAGTGTTTTAAAATATTCACTGTAGAAATCTTTTGTTTTCTTGGTTAAATTTACTCCACGTATTTCCTGAAGCTACAGTTTGTGGTGGTAAATCTCCAACCCAAATATGCTCTGGCAATGAAAACAGAACTCAATTAATATGAATACATGCTGTGCTCCTAGATTGGGCAGATCTACCCCTACACTACCATCTTCCACATCTATGAGACCCCTTAGAACTTGCGGTTTCTTCAGGCCATGCGCTTCTGCTCCACTTTTCTTCTTCTTCCTCCTCTGCATCCTCTCCCTCTTCTATTTTCTCCTTCTTCTCTCCCCCAATTGCTATATACGAAGGTTGTAACCTCCCCCCTCAGCCTGAAATCTGGCTGAGGAGAGCATAGGGGGTGGAGCCTGCCACCCTATCATTCTGCCACTCCCACTGCTACTGCCTGCAGCCTAGCTGTTCTGGAGCTATCACGTGGTCTCCTGACACTGGACTCCAAGGATGATTTGGCGGGAATGGGTCCCTTCCCCTTCTTCATAACCCAGTGTCAGGGGATAGTAAAATTGAACCTTGAGCAGACTAGTTGTCTTGGTTCCATTCTCTCTTGCGCCGCCTAGCTCCCTCTTCTCTTCCAGATTCCAGGATGCCTCCCAGGCTAGAACCCAGACCTGTGGGCCGCTGGCTGGCACAACAGAAGGTTACTGGGCTGGAGAGATGGCTCAGTGGTTAAGAGCATTGACTGCTCTTCCAGAGGTCCTGAGTTCAATTCCCAGCAACCACACAGTGGATCATGACCATCTGTAATGGGATCTAACTCTCTCTTCTGATGTGTGTGAAGAGAACGACAATATATTCACAACATAAAATAAATAAATATAATATATTTATAAATATATAAATAAATATAATGTATTTATAATAATAATTTATAATAATTATAATAATAATTTATAATAATATAAAATAAATATAATATATATAAATATAAAATAAATAAATCTCTTTTTTAAAAAGAAAGTTATTGATTTTCTATGTTAAATTTTGGGTTCTGTTGGTTTGCTATACTTATGAGTTTTTGGAGTATTCTGGTGAATTCTTCAGGACTCTTTACATGTAGGATAATCATGTCTGTGAGATAATACACTTCCATGCTTTATTTTTTGTTATGCTCCCATTTTATTTCCCTTTGCTGTCTCGTTGCTCTAGCTAAGACTTCAGGCACTATAACGTAGAAGAGAGAAATAGTCTAGTTCCTGACTTTAGTGGAAAAGCTTTGTTCCCCCTTTTAGGATAATATGGAATCTAGGTTTCTTGAATATAGGTTTTATTATATTAAGATATATACTTTCTATTCCTAATCTATTCAGAGTTTTTTTTTTTTTTTTTTTTTAATCACAAAAGGTATTAGATGTGTAAAACCCAACCAAGCAAACAACTCCTTCTCTACCTATTGAGCTGATTGCATGGTTTCTGTCCCCTAATCCATTTATGTGACATGCTATATTTATTGGTTTGAGTATATTGAGTCATCCTTAGAATGAAGACAAGTTGATCCTGGTGAGTGACTTTTTTCATGTATTCCTGTATCCAGGTGGTAATTATTTTACGACTCATATCCCACGCAGGGGTAGAGGAGTTGACCTGGAGGGGAAAGAGGACCCAGTTTTTATAGGCCCTCAGGGGGGAAAGGAGAAGGGGGGACCAGGGGATTTCCAGATCTAAACAATATCTATTCTAAAATGATTGATTCCCCAAGAAATGGGTATGGGAGGGTAAAAGTCTAATGAAGGTGCAGCAATGGGCACACACCTGGTCAGAACACTGGCCGACACACAGGTTCAAGGAGCGGCCAGAGCATTGTGCACCTCTATTTTTCCAAATCAGTGAAGCTAGTTCTACTAACAATGAAATCTATTTTGCCAATTTCAGGGCTTCTGTGACCAGGATCTTTCAGTAATATTTATTCCATTTTACTTTATGAAATTGAGGAACATTGTTGTTATTTCTTCTTCAATGGTCTAGTAGAATTTACCAATGAATCTTACCAATGAAGCCTAGAAATTCTAAAATTATTTTTACAGGTTACTGCTTCAATGTTATTGCTTGTTATACTTTTATAAAAGTTATGGATACATTATTAGTGTTTGTGGTTCATATGTTACTAGAATACCCATTATTTTATATTTTTCAACTGATTGAAATACAGTCTTTTTTATTGTTTTTGTTTTTCGAGACAGGGTTTCTCTGTATCGCCCTGGCTGTCCTGGAACTCACTCTGTAGACCAGGCTGGCCTTGAACTCAGAAATCTGCCTGCCTCTGCCTCCCAAGTGCTGAGATTTTTAAGGTATACCTTAATGTATTTTAATTTCATTGAAGTATGTTACATCTCAGTTTTCATCTCCAATCTTACTAATTCTTGGTCTTTATTTTGAATAGTTTGGTTAAAATTCTATTAATCTTGGTTATCCTTTCTAAGAAGCTACTCTTCGTTTTATTGATTCAGTGTATTTTTTCACTTTAATTTCTATCCTGACCTTTATGATCTATTTCTGTCTACTGATTTGTTTGGTTTATTTTATTTTTTCAAGGCTCTAAGTTGCATCATTAAGCTATTTATTGGTGTGTAAGAATCAAGGGGCTGGGATCAAGGAATGCTGTTTTGTGGGTTTGCAAGAGAGAACCTGGAGCAAATGACCGAATTGATATGTAAATAAAAGGCTGGGCGTGGTCTGTAAAGCTGAGCTATGCGGATGAGCTGGAGCACTTAGGAGAAAACCCCTCAGGCAGGACAGAGTCAGTCACTTGGACCCACATCAAATCTTTTTCTTCCCCAACCCTCAATCTCACTGTCAAACACTCCTTCTCTCAGGAACCCCTCTCCAAGCTGAGTCTGGTCTTTGCCAAGTACCTGCCATTTTGCTAAATTTAAAAAATATCTTGTGGTTGTTTGTTTGTTTGTTTGTTTGTTTTCTTAATTTGCTTATCTGCTGTTTTATCAAGTTTTTGTTGTTGTTTGTTTTTCTTTTTCTTTTTTTGTAGTCTAATGGATACATTTTTCTTTCTTTCTAGCATATAGTATTCCTTCCAAAATCTTCTATAGTACTGACTTAGTGGTTATGATTTACTTTACTTAAGTTCTTAATGAATGTTTTTGTCTTTCAATTATGATGGATACAGTAATTTAGGTTGACAATTATTGCTGTGGAATATTATTGTTACATGCTATCCTGGCTTTTGGGTTTCTGATAAGAAATTTTCTGTAATTTTAAAGTGTTTCTTTTATATGCAACTTCTTGCTTTTAGTATTTTTTTTTGTTGTTCTTTATACTTAGTGTTATAATTGTAATATGATTTGGGAAGATTTGTCTGTTTGCTGTTACAAATTTTGCTAAATATGAATGGCCACCTGTGTTCCTCCATTTGGGAAATTTTCAGCATGACTGTATTAATTATATTATGTATAGCTCTAACTTGAAGTTCTTCTCTTTCTTACATCCTCAGAATTAATATATCTAACTTTTTGAGACAGTGTTTCATGTGCCTATAATGGCCTTCAGTTTACCAAGTAGCAGGGGATAAATAACCTTGAATTTCTGGTCCTAAAGCCTCCACCACCTATGTGTAAGAATTACAAATATGCGACACCACACATGATTTCATGTGATTTGGGGAGCCAGCCAAGTGTATCATCTATGCTAGGTAAGTAGTCGACAAACTAAGCCAAATTCTCAGTGAAATTTGGTCTTTGAACAGTGTTTAAATTAACTAACTAACTAACTAACTAACTAACTAACTAACTAACTAAATGTATATAAGCACTCTGTCTTTGAGGGACCCTAAGGGCTTTTTCCAGTCCCGTACCCTCCTTACAGCTTCCCTCTCCCACCTGGGGTCAAGGCTAGGCCAAGTTCTATTCTCCACCCACAAGAACATTCTTGAGTAAAAAAATATCAGAATGTACTGACGGTCACCTGACCCTCTGGAAAGTCCCAGGTCGATTTTAAATGCATGTCATACTTTTTACCCAATTGATGACAGAAAATAAACCTCTTGCTTTTGCATGGATCTGTGTCTCAGAGTCTCACTTGGCGGGAGTGGGGGCAGATCATGAAGTAAGTACCACTGACTGAGGGTTGGGGTCTTACATCTTCGAGTACACCAGAGGAGGGCATCAGATCCCCTTACAGATGGTTGTGAGCCATGTGTTTGCAGCCAGTGCTCTCAACCACTGAGCCATCTCTCCAGACCTTAATGATGTTTTATAGACATCATACATTCTGTTCATTTGTCATTATTATCTCTGTCAATATCTGAAAGCTCTTTTATCCTTGATACTCTATCTTCTATTTGATTTCATTAATGAGGCCTTCACTGAGCTTTTCTTGTTTGACTTAATGAGCTTTTCATTTCTAAAATTTCAATTTGATATTTTCTAATATTTTTATCTTTAATGAATTCTTCATTAGTGCTCTGTATCACCATCATTAAGATGTATTATTATTTAGTTTATGTATATCCTTTTTTATTTCATTAAATATTCTTCTTGTATTTACTCTTTGGAATTCATTGCTGAGTTTTGTTCTTATTTACTCTCCTTGCAATCATTACAGAGAAATTTATATTATATTATTTCTTACATTTCTTATAGTTCTATATTGGAACTTGTACATCTCAAGTTATACCTTTGTTGGATCAGTTTTCTATCAGCTATACTCTTTCATGTGAAGTATTTGTACTATTCAAGTTGAACTAGATGGCTGTAGGTTGAGCTGTTGTTCCTCGTTTATGCACTAGAACTATGGCTTAATAGCTAAACCCTTAGTCTTCCTGCTTAGGCACAAACCATGAATACTACTTCCACTTCAAATGTGCAATAGCTGTAAAAGGAGCTGCAATTGTGGGACAGACCTACTATACAAATACCATGCTAATTAGTTGAAAAAAAATCTCCCTTTTAACCTTAATGACTATAGGAGATAAAGGAACCAGGAGAGTATGGTATATATTAAGATATTTGTCACTAAAGTTAGGAATGGAAGGAAAATAGGTTAAAGATAGTGATTAGTATTATATACATTAAGGAAGAAAACCTTAGGGAAGATAAAGTATACGGAAGTAAGAAGATGTTGCCTTAGTCAATGTTCTAGTGCTTTACAGAGACACTATGACCATGGCAACTCTTTTTTTTTTTTTTCCTTTTTATTTATTTATTTATTTATTTATTTTTTCCATTTTTTATTAGGTATTTAACTCATTTACATTTCCAATGCTATACCAAAAGTCCCCCATATCCACCCACCCCCACTCCCCTGCCCACCCACTCCCCCTTTTTGGCCCTGGTATTCCCCTGTACTGGGGCATATAAAGTTTGCAAGTCCAATGGGCCTCTCTTTCCAGTGATGGCCGACTAGGCCATCTTTTGATATATATGCAGCTAGAGTCAAGAGCTCCGGGGTACTGGTTAGCTCATAATGTTGTTCCACCTATAGGGTTGCAGATCCCTTTAGCTCCTTGGCTACTTTCTCTAGCTCCTCCATTGGGAGCCCTATGATCCATCCATTAGCTGACTGTGAGCATCCACTTCTGTGTTTGGTGGGCCCCGGCATAGTCTCACAAGAGACAGCTACATCTGCGTCCTTTCAATAAAATCTTGCTAGTGTATGCAATGGTGTCAGCGTTTGGATGCTGATTATGGGGTGGATCCCTGGCTATGGCAGTCTCTACATGGTCCATCCTTTCATCTCAGCTCCAAACTCCGTCTCTGTAACTCCTTCCATGGGTGTTTTGTTCCCAAATCTAAGGAGGGGCATAGTGTCCACACTTCAGTCTTCATTCTCCTTGAGTTTCATGTGTTTAGCAAATTATATCTTATATCTTGGGTATCCTAGGTTTGGGGCTAATATCCACTTATCAGTGAATACATATTGTGTGAGTTTCTTTGTGAATGTGTTACCTCACTCAGGATGATGCCCTCCAGGTCCATCCATTTGGCTAGGAATTTCATAAATTCATTCTTTTTAATAGCTGAGTAGTACTCCATTGTGTAGATGTACCACATTTTCTGTATCCATTCCTCTGTTGAGGGGCATCTAGGTTCTTTCCAGCTTCTGGCTATTATAAATAAGGCTGCTATGAACATAGTGGAGCATGTGTCCTTCTTACCTGTTGGGGCATCTTCTGGATATATGCCCAGGAGAGGTATTGCTGGATCCTCCGGTAGTACTATGTCCAGTTTTCTGAGGAACCGCCAGACTGATTTCCAGAGTGGTTGTACAAGCCTGCACTCCCACCAACAATGGAGGAGTGTTCCTCTTTCTCCACATCCTCGCCAGCATCTGCTGTCACCTGAATTTTTGATCTTAGCCATTCTGACTGGTGTGAGGTGGAATCTCAGGGTTATTTTGATTTGCATTTCCCTGATGATTAAGGATGTTGAACATTTTTTCAAGTGCTTCTCTGCCATTCGGTATTCCTCAGGTGAGAATTCTTTGTTCAGTTCTGAGCCCCATTTTTTAATGGGGTTATTTGATTTTCTGAAGTCCACCTTCTTGAGTTCTTTATATATGTTGGATATTAGTCCCCTATCTGATTTAGGATAGGTAAAGATCCTTTCCCAATCTGTTGGTGGTCTTTTTGTCTTATTGACGGTGTCTTTTGCCTTGCAGAAACTTTGGAGTTTCATTAGGTCCCATTTGTCGATTCTCGATCTTACAGCACAAGCCATTGCTGTTCTGTTCAGGAATTTTTCCCCTGTGCCCATATCTTCAAGGCTTTTCCCCACTTTCTCCTCTATAAGTTTCAGTGTCTCTGGTTTTATGTGAAGTTCCTTGATCCACTTAGATTTGACCTTAGTACAAGGAGATAAGTATGGATCGATTCGCATTCTTCTACACGATAACAACCAGTTGTGCCAGCACCAATTGTTGAAAATGCTGTCTTTCTTCCACTGGATGGTTTTAGCTCCCTTGTCGAAGATCAAGTGACCATAGGTGTGTGGGTTCATTTCTGGATCTTCAATTCTATTCCATTGGTCTACTTGTCTGTCTCTATACCAGTACCATGCAGTTTTTATCACAATTGCTCTGTAGTAAAGCTTTAGGTCTGGCATGGTGATTCCGCCAGAAGTTCTTTTATCCTTGAGAAGACTTTTTGCTATCCTAGGTTTTTTGTTATTCCAGACAAATTTGCAAATTGCTCCTTCCAATTCGTTGAAGAATTGAGTTGGAATTTTGATGGGGATTGCATTGAATCTGTAGATTGCTTTTGGCAAGATAGCCATTTTTACAATGTTGATCCTGCCAATCCATGAGCATGGGAGATCTTTCCATCTTCTGAGATCTTCTTTAATTTCTTTCTTCAGAGATTTGAAGTTTTTATCATACAGATCTTTCACCTCCTTAGTTAGAGTCACGCCAAGATATTTTATATTATTTGTGACTATTGAGAAGGGTGTTGTTTCCCTAATTTCTTTCTCAGCCTGTTTATTCTTTGTATAGAGAAAGGCCATTGACTTGTTTGAGTTTATTTTATATCCAGCTACTTCACCGAAGCTGTTTATCAGGTTTAGGAGTTCTCTGGTAGAATTTTTAGGGTCACTTATATATACTATCATATCATCTGCAAAAAGTGATATTTTGACTTCCTCTTTTCCAATTTGTATCCCCTTGATCTCCTTTTGTTGTCGAATTGCTCTGGCTAATACTTCAAGTACTATGTTGAAAAGGTAGGGAGAAAGTGGGCAGCCTTGTCTAGTCCCTGATTTTAGCGGGATTGCTTTCCAGCTTCTCTCCATTTACTTTGATGTTGGCTACTGGTTTGCTGTAGATTGCTTTTATCATGTTTAGGTATGGGCCTTGAATTCCTGATCTTTCCAAAACTTTTATCATGAATGGGTGTTGGATCTTGTCAAATGCTTTTTCTGCATCTAACGAGATGATCATGTGGTTTTTGTCTTTGAGTTTGTTTATATAATGGATTACATTGATGGATTTTCGTATATTAAACCATCCCTGCATCCCTGGAATAAAACCTACTTGGTCAGGATGGATGATTGCTTTAATGTGTTCTTGGATTCGGTTAGCAAGAATTTTATTGAGGATTTTTGCATCGATATTCATAAGAGAAATTGGTCTGAAGTTCTCTATCTTTGTTGGATCTTTCTGTGGTTTAGGTATCAGAGTAATAGTGGCTTCATAAAATGAGTTGGGTAGAGTACCTTCTACTTCTATTTTGTGAAATAGTTTGTGCAGAATTGGAATTAGATCTTCTTTGAAGGTCTGATAGAACTCTGCACTAAACCCATCTGGTCCTGGGCTTTTTTTGGTTGGGAGACTATTAATAACTGCTTCTATTTCTTTAGGTGATATGGGACTGTTTAGATGGTCAACTTGATCCTGATTCAACTTTGGTACCTGGTATCTGTCCAGAAATTTGTCCATTTCGTCCAGGTTTTCCAGTTTTGTTGAGTATAGCCTTTTGTAGAAGGATCTGATGGTGTTTTGGATTTCTTCAGGATCTGTTGTTATGTCTCCCTTTTCATTTCTGATTTTGTTAATTAGGATTTTGTCCCTGTGCCCTTTAGTGAGTCTAGCTAAGGGTTTATCTATCTTGTTGATTTTCTCAAAGAACCAACTCCTCGTTTGGTTAATTCTTTGAATAGTTCTTCTTGTTTCCACTTGGTTGATTTCACCCCTGAGTTTGATTATTTCCTGCCATCTACTCCTCTTGGGTGAATTTGCTTCCTTTTTTTCTAGGGCTTTTAGATGTGTTGTCAAGCTGCTAGTATGTGCTGTCTCCCGTTTCTTCTTGGAGGCACTCAGCGCTATGAGTTTCCCTCTTAGAAATGCTTTCATTGTGTCCCATAGGTTTGGGTACGTTGTGGCTTCATTTTCATTAAACTCTAAAAAGTCTTTAATTTCTTTCTTTATTCCTTCCTTGACCAAGGTATCATTGAGAAGAGTGTTATTCAGTTTCCACGTGAATGTTGGCTTTCCATTATTTATGTTGTTATTGAAGATCAGTCTTAGGCCATGGTGGTCTGATAGGATACATGGGACAATTTCAATATTTTTGTATCTATTGAGGCCTGTTTTGTGACCAATTATATGGTCAATTTTGGAGAAGGTCCCTGAGGTGCTGAGAAGAAGGTATATCCTTTTGTTTTAGGATAAAATGTTCTGTAGATATCTGTCAGGTCCATTTGTTTCATAACTTCTGTTAGTTTCACTGTGTCCCTGTTTAGTTTCTGTTTCCACGATCTGTCCTTTGAAGAAAGTGGTGTGTTGAAGTCTCCCACTATTATTGTGTGAGGTGCAATGTATGCTTTGAGCTTTACTAAAGTGTCTCTAATGAATGTGGCTGCCCTTGCATTTGGTGCGTAGATATTCAGAATTGAGAGTTCCTCTTGGAGGATTTTACCTTTGATGAGTATGAAGTGTCCCTCCTTGTCTTTTTTGATAACTTTGGGTTGGAAGTCGATTTTATCCGATATTAAAATGGCTACTCCAGCTTGTTTCTTCAGTCCATTTGCTTGGAAAATTGTTTTCCAGCCTTTCACTCTGAGGTAGTGTCTGTCTTTTTCCCTGAGATGGGTTTCCTGTAAGCAGCAGAATGTTGGGTCCTGTTTGTGTAGCCAGTCTGTTAGTCTATGTCTTTTTATTGGGGAATTGAGTCCATTGATATTAAGAGATATTAAGGAAAAGTAATTGTTGCTCCCTTTTATTTTTGTTGTTAGAGTTGGCATTCTGTTCTTGTGGCTGTCTTCTTTTTGGTTTGTTGAATGATTACTTTCTTGGTTGTTCTAGGGCGTGATTTCCGTCCTTGTATTGCTTCTTTTCTGTTATTATCCTTTGAAGGGCTGGATTCGTGGAAAGATATTGTGTGAACTTGGTTTTGTCGTGGAATACTTTGGTTTCTCCATCTATGGTAATTGAGAGTTTGGCCGGGTATAGTAGCCTGGGCTGGCATTTGTGTTCTCTTAGTGTCTGTATAACATCTGTCCAGGCTCTTCTGGCTTTCATAGTCTCTGGTGAAAAGTCTGGTGTAATTCTGATAGGCCTTCCTTTATATGTTACTTGACCTTTCTCCCTTACTGCTTTTAATATTCTATCTTTATTTAGTGCATTTGTTGTTCTGATTATTATGTGTCGGGAGGAATTTCTTTTCTGGTCCAGTCTATTTGGAGTTCTGTATGCTTCTTGTATGATCATGGGCATCTCTTTTTTTATGTTTGGGAAGTTTTCTTCTATTATTTTGTTGAAGATATTAGCTGGCCCTTTAGGTTGAAAATCTTCATTCTCATCAATTCCTATTATCCGTAGGTTTGGTCTTCTCATTGTGTCCTGGATTACCTGGATGTTTTGAGTTAGGATCCTTTTGCATTTTGTATTTTCTTTGACTGTTGTGTCGATGTTCTCTATGGAATCTTCTGCACCTGAGATTCTCTCTTCCATTTCTTGTATTCTGTTGCTGATGCTCGCATCTATGGTTCCAGATCTCTTTCCTAGGGTTTCTATCTCCAGCGTTGCCTCGCTTTGGGTTTTCTTTATTGTGTCTACTTCCCCTTTTAGTTCTAGTATGGTTTTGTTCATTTCCATCACCTGTTTGGCTGTGTTTTCCTGCTTTTCTTTAAGAGCCTGTAACTCTTTAGCAGTGCTCTCCTGTAAATCTTTAAGTGACTTATGAAAGTCCTTCTTGATGTCCTCTATCATCATCATGAGAAATGTTTTTAAATCTGGGTCTAGATTTTCGGTCGTGTTGGGGTGCCCAGGACTAGGTGGGGTGGGAGTGCTGCGTTCTGATGATGGTGAGTGGTCTTGATTTCTGTTAGTAGGATTCTTACGTTTGCCTTTCGCCATCTGGTAATCTCTGAAGCTAGCTGTTTTAGTTGTCACTGTTAAGAGCTTGTTCTTCAGGTGACTCTGTTAGCCTCTATGAGCAGACCTGGAGGGTAGCACTCTCCTTAGTTTCAGTGGGCAGAGTATTCTCTGCAGGCAAGCTCTCTTCTTGCAAGGCAGGTACCCAGATATCTGGTGTTCGAACCAGACTCCTGGCAGAAGTTGTGTTCCACTCACTAGAGGTCTTAGGATCACGTGTGGAATCCTGTGTGGGCCCTTGCGGGTGTCAGGCGACTCAGCTGGCAAGGTAGCCGGGGCTCGAGTGGAGTGGAAGGGGTTTGTGCCCCAGATCAAGCCCGGGTAGCCTGCTTCCCTATGTACCGCAGTCTCAAGTTCCACGCGATTGGATTGGGGTAGGCGCTGTGTTCCACTCACCAGAGGTCTTAGGGTCCCGTGGGGAGTCCCGTGTGGGCCCTTGCGGGTGTTGGGCAAGACTCTGCTGTCAAGGTAGCCCGGGGCTCGAGTCTCGAGTCGAGCGGAAGGGACTTGTGCCCCAGATCAGGCCCGGGTAGCCTGCTTCCCTATGTACCGCAGTCTCAAGTTCCATGGCAACTCTTATAAAGGAAAGAATTTAATTGGGGCTTGTTTACAGTTTCAGAGGTTTAATCCATTATCAGCACGATTGCATTCAGACAGATCTAGTGCTGAAGAAGATTCTGAAAGTTCTTGTCTAGATCTACAGGCACCAGAGAGAGAGAGAGAGAGGGAGAGAGAGAGACAGAGAGACAGAGAGACAGAGACAGAGAGACAGAGAGAGACAGAGAGAGAGACAGAGAGAGAGACAGAGAGAGAGACAGAGAGAGAGAGACAGAGAGAGACAGAGAGACAGAGAGAGAGAGACAGAGATGGGGGAGTGAGAGTGAGCCACTAGGTCTGGCTTGGGCTTCTGAACCCTCCAAACCCACCCCACAGTGACACAGTGACACAGTGACACACTTCTTCCAATAAGGCCATACCTCCTAATCCTTCTCAAGTAGCATCACTCCTTAATGACCAAACATTCAAACATATGAGCCCATGGGGGCCATTCCTATCCAAACCACCACAGTTGGGGTATTGTAAAAAATAAAAGATTTTATTAAAGTTGTGGAAATTATAAGACATAAAAACAGGGATTATAGGGAAGAGAGAGTGAATGTGAGTTAGCAGTGACAGGGAAAGCATATATATGGCTTGTGCATAGGTAGAGTAGGCAAAAGAATGGGTATAGAATGAGGGTGACAGAACCGTCATAAAAGTGAATAACATAAAAACTAAAACAAGACCATTTAGAGATATTATACATAAGTTAAGCTGAAAAAGAAAGACAAAATGAAATTGACTTAAGTAAACAGAAAGTAGCAGCCTCCTCCTGCATCTCATTTGTGCTTGGGTGGGTTTAGAGTTTCCCATCCCTGCATGTTGTATCTTGTAGCAAATTACTTTGATGAGAGATGTGCAGCTTGCAGTCCCAGGTCAATCCATAAACCCAGATTTATGGGTATGTAGTTTCTCAGTGGAGTTCAAATAAATTACCTTCTGGATTGACCTATGGTAGGGAGTTTGGAAGAAGAAAGGAAGGTCTTTCCCCAGAATCCACATGAGTACTTGCCAATCTATTGACTCTTCCTCTTCCTCTTCTTTTTCTTCTTCTATTCTTCCTTCCTTCTTCTCTTCCCCGTCCCCACTTCAGCCCTGGCTGTCCTAGATTTCACTCTGTAGATCAGGCTGGCCTTAAATTTAGATATCTACCTGCTGATGTCTTCTGAGCACTAGGACTAAGGATGTGGAGCATCACTGCCTGACCTCTTGACTTTTCTTGGTAGAATTTAATACCTAACAGATTTGACTATTGCTTAACCTCTATTCCACTTATTCAAGAAGATGGCAAGTTTTTCACTCATGGCTAGCTCCTAGGGAGTAGAACAGTTCCTGGTATAGAGTAAAAGTTCAGCAAACACCGTGGAAAACAAATGGTGTGTATTTAAGACTTAACTTTGCTCTACCAAATTCTGGAGCATCAGTAAAATGTTTAATGACTCTTATCACTACGGACAATGTAAATTAAGTGTGAGTTTTTGTTTTTGTTTTTTTTTTTCTTGTCACGACATTTTATTTTGACATGAATTTTGCTGGTTTAGAAAATAAAATCTTCTCATTTTAAGCTGTATTTTTCTACTCTGTTTAGTTTAGTTTAGTTTTGTTTCTTTCTAACTTTTAATACAAAATTTTGGCCTACCCACCACCTGGATCTTTTTGTCCTCAATGGTTTTTTTTGTTGTTGTTTTTGTTTTTGCTTTTTTTTTTTTTTTTTTTTTTTTTTTTTTTTTTTTTAGAAGGAAGGTTATTTCCTGGACAAGGAATGTCTGTCTCCTTGGGAAAGAGATTAGCACAGTGGTACATTGTCATGTCTCCTTCAAAGCTCCCTGTCCCAGGTCAGGCAGTCCCCTCTGGCTCTGTGACACAGCATAGGAAAAGCAGCAAACATTTAAGAAGAGTGAAAACATCACGTCCTTGAGAATAGTGGAAGGAAAACCACCTCCAACAGACATTGAGCAGGCATTGAAGCTGTTTATTGTGGAGTTATCACAATGCATGGAGTGGGAACAGGAACTGAAGCTCATTCATGGAGAGAAAGAGCTCAGTTCGGGCGCTTCAGCGATTGCTTCAACTTCCCCAGTCAGCTTCTGCTGGTGTTTCCAAGTCAGGATTCAATGACGTTGCCTTTATTGACTTACTCCATCAGGCTGCCTTAGTCATCAATGCTGGGTATTGTGAATGCTCCCCAATTTTATGTTTTGCTGCCTTTTATTTTTTATTTTTATTTTTGTTTTGTTTTTTGTTTGTAGCTGTTTTTTTTGTAACTTGTAATTTCTTCTTTTACTTTTTCTTGCTATATATTTAATAAACTTACTCATTCAAAATTCAAAATATGGCTAATACAGAACATTCTTCAGACATATAAAACAGGGGGTGTTAAAGGAATGTGTGCATGATACATGTATGTAGTATGGATGATTATATATTATATGTGTGTGTGTGTATGTGTGTGTATACACACTGACTGCATACTGTCTTATTCAATTCTATGTCAACTTATCTAGAAAAGTTTCATACATAGATATGAGCAGAAATGAAATTGTAGGAAAGAAAGAACCAAATAAAACTACTTGAGGCAAAAAATTTAAATTTGTACCAGGTAGAGCCAAACAGCAAGTATAAAGCCCATGACACTGGAGGGTGGTTGAATGACCTCATGAGCCATGAGTAGCTATCCAGGTTTCCAGTATTCGGCATGTTTTCCCACCTGTTGAGCATATCTTAAATCCAATTAGACACCTTTTTGGTTACCTCCAAATTATGGGTGGCACTATTGCACCTGTAGAGCCATAGAGCCAAACAGCAAGAATAAAGCCTGTGGAGGGGGAGGATGGTTGAACGACAAATGAGTTTATTTTTCGTGAAAAATACCACAACAACTATTCTATCTTTTGAACTTATTGTTCAGATTTTTTTTTTTTGGTGAGTTTTCTTTCCTGACTTGCAGTAGGAAAAGCCTTTCGGTTCATCTATGTTTATGAACACTAGTTCGCTGACTTTCTATGCTGCATTTTGTACTGTTCAATGGGATTAATCACTCTTTTGGGATGGCTGCTGGGCATGTAGTGTGTTCACTCTTGGGGGTGGGCAATGTTAGTTATGAATAGTCTTGTACATGTTTCACGCAAATTATTTTACAGGCCAGGTACATCAGGGCACAGCAGAAAACAGCAGCATTTGGCTAGAATGAAGAGGTCATGTGGAGTCTTAATGATAGAAGAGAAATTTTGTATTCGATAATTATATTAAGAAAATGAATTTGTGTAAAACTTCCACACAGAACTTTTTAGTTTATATTATGGTTTTTATTTGTATCTAAAATAAGGCTATCATATCATTTCTCCATTTCCTTTCTTCCCTCTAGTGACTGTCATGTTCCTTCCTTGCTCCCTCTCAATTTATAAATTTAAAAAAATATCAGTATGTGATATGTATGATAAATACACACACACACACACACACACACACACACACAAACATAACCTCCTACTAAGTCTGCTTAGTGTTTATCTGAGGGTCACCAGCTGATATCCTAATTGGATAATTATAACTAGATTCATTTCATGAGAAAACTGATTCTGCCTCTCTCAACAACCATTAATTGCCTTCATATAGGAGTGGGCCTCATGAGATTTCCCTCATCCACATTCACAAGTGTTATCATTGTTCAGATATTGTTTTGGCAACTATGTTGTTGAGATTTTGTGGGTGTAGCTTCCCTGCCATGTATAGAACACAGTCTCAGGAAAGCATCCTGGTCTTTGACTTTTCCAAGCTTCCCATTTGATCTCCTTGATGTTCCTGGGGCCTTAGGTGTACGAGTTGTGTTGCAAATCTATCAGTTGAGAGTGGGCACCCCGTGGTCAATTGTTCTCTGTATTTTGATCAGTTGTGTTTTCTGCAATAGTCTCTGTCTGTTGCAAAGAGAAGCTTCATTGATGAGTGGGAGAGCTGGAGTTATTTGTGGGTATAAGGATAAGTATTTAGAATAAAGTTTGGAATTCTCCTGAATGATTTATTAACTCACTAGCTGTGAGTAGTAATCCAGGTTTCCAGTATTAGACATGATTTTTCCATTTGTTGTTTCTCAGTGTGTCTGTGTATATGTGTGTATGTGCATCTGTGTATGTATGTATGTGTGTGTCTCTGTGTATATGTGTGTGTATGTGTCTCTGTGTAAATCTATATGTGTATGTATGTATGTATGTAGGTATGTGTGTCTCTCTTTGTGTGTGTGTGTGTGCCATGCTATGCATGTGACTATCAAAGAAAACCTGCTGAAGTCAGTTCTCTCTTTCTACCATGTAGTCTTGGAGATGAACTTAGGTCATGAAGCTTGCCAGGACACCTTTTTTGCCTACTGAGTCATCTTTTTGACCTGGGTATAATAATTTTAAAGCTCGAGGAGAGTCTAAAAGGGAGAGCAGTGGCGGAGGCACAGACATGAGAACGAAGCATAGTAGCACATAGGTGGGCACGAGAATTCCATATTGAAACCACCCACTTTTAAGTTAACTTAAAAAAATCACTCAAAAATTCAAAGCTACTTAGTAACTAAAGATTATAATAAAAATTGAACATCTCTTCCTTCTCTTTTGTTGAAACATTTTAGGTTGAAAATACCATTTTAATGCAATTGAATTTCAAAGTCAATAAAAATTTTTAATCAACTGAAGTTTATGAGAAAGAAAGGTCTTACTTGCTAAGAGGGTCTACACAGTCACAGTTGTCACCCCATTCTACATGGGAGGCCACGGACTAATAGAAATATTCGGTTTAGACATCTAACTGAAGCATCCTTTCCAGGAAGCCTGCCTGACTTTTCCATCCTTTGCCCCTCAGCTCAGGAAGGTCGTTTAGACCACCTACTTTGAGCACTATTACCCATCTGGTATTTGCAAAACAAGTTATGACTATGCCTTGGGTCAAATTGCTGTTGAGAAATTCCTTTTTTTATGAAACAAAACAGGTGATATATGGACAGTGTGAACTCTTCTGTATACACGGCTCTGGACAAAAACTATGTTCAGGATTCACTCCTCATGCTTTGTGTATGTTGAATGTTCCTTTAATCTTGTACCTACTTCACTTTGGTATCCACAAAACAGGCCAGAGGCAGGGTCAGACCAGAGAATGCCACTGGTTCAAAAGCTAGTCTGTGCATTAGACTTATGGGCTGGTGAGATGGCTCAGTGGGTAAGAGTACCGGACTGCTCTTCCGAAGGTCCGGAGTTCAAATCCCAGCAACCACATGGTGGCTCACAACCATCTGTAACAAGATCTGACACCCTCTTCTGGAGTGTCTGAAGACAGCTACAGTGTACTTACATATAATAATAAATAAATCTTTAAAAAAAAAAAACACTGATGACTGCATCTTAAAGCCAGATATCCTCATGTAACTAATGTTGGTGCAGCCAGGGCACTAGGCTTCTAAAACACTCCATGTGATGTCTTGGGGAATATTCTCAGGAATGATCCTTCTGGATTGCAGGGTCATGTATTTTTATCACTTCTTGGCAGAACCTGATAACTTACTAAACGGTTCCTCATGCATACCTACCTGCAGGGCATCTGTGCTCCTGCCCTCTTCTTCCCTCCTTCCCCTGTGTTGGTACCTCATTCACTTGGAGACTGTGAAATGGTATTCTTTTGTGATTTTAACTTGCATTGCCTTATCTACACTGAGCCTGTCTTGTGGGTATTTTCCTTTCCTGTTGCCTCTTGAAGGATATGTAGGAGATACCTGTGCAGGAATTATGCCCATTTTTTATTAGGTGTTTATCTTTATTTCTTGACAAATCATAGGCATCCTTTCCTTCCAGATATTAATCTCTTGTCTGCCCAAAATGCTACAAGTATCTTCTCATATTTTGTGCCTTTCTTTTTAACTTATTTTGTAATTAAGATTTCTTAATATTAACATTATTGAATTTGGTAATATTTTAAAGATTTTTCCAACACAGAGATCATAATAAATACTTCCATAATAAATACATAATAAATAATTTCTTCTAATTAAATTTTTGTCTTTGTATTTAACTGATTTATGTTAGCCTACTGTTGGTATGGTATGTGTGCTGGAGATTAAACGCAAGGCCTCACTGTGCTGAGCATGGGCTGTGAACCTGGTCTTTCACCCTGCCCCCAGCAGCTGACTTTTGGGTGTCTTGAGATACTGATCTTTCCCGTTCTTTCCTCTAAGGATCACTAACCACACCCAAGCCATTAATAATTTTAGCATCTGTCTCTCTCTGTTCTGCAATAGCTGGTTTCTCAACTCAAGTAATAGGACCTTGCAAACTGCACTACAAATTTATGCCTCAGCCATTTGATGAGAGCCATTATCTAATCCTTGTCACCATCTGGGAAGATGTAGTTGTGTCTACCTCATTTTGTAAATGGGAAACTAAGGCTCAGAAAGGCTAAGCACTGCTGCCCGGGATTATCCAGGCAGGGTTAAAGCACAGGCTGTCTGCACGATTTATGCTGTAGCCATTGAAAAACGCTGCCTATTTAAATGGCTACGTATTACGAATGTTTAAGGTTCTCCATTATTAATTTTAATCATGATGCCTCTACTATACTGATGAGCTAGGTAAAAGCTAAACAGAAAATGGTATTAAAGCCTGTATAGTATATACCATGTATAATATATAACACAATGCATATACCTCTAAATAGGCCATGCTCTGCATTCTTTAGGGAACAGGAAGAAAATTCTACATGTTATGAATATAAGCAATTATTTTAAATTATGAGTGGATTGAATTCATCGATGTAGAACCCAGAGATATAAAAGGTTCCCTGTACATATACGAAGACACATAAAATAGTTAAATTATTCCTAATGATGCCCTTCAAAAAAGATTCTAATTTAAATCTTTATGAAATTCTATTTTGATTGTTTAAAATTTTCACTTTAAATATTAAAATATTAAGAAATTCATAAAGAGACCTTTAAGTCCGGAGAATCATCTAAAATTGTAAACAGCTTGCCACTCAAGCTTGCAGGCCATAGAGTTTACAAATATTGTTCAGTGCTCTAAGTTCACCTTGGGAATTAGCACGACAGGTTTTGATTATTTTGAAAACACACCATTTACCCATTCTAAATACAGACAACGGTGCAGAAGAGTTCAGGCTCCTTTGAGGTGCAGACTGGGCTTGAGAAGTTGGGTCAGAGGGAGATTGGGACCCTGGAGTGTTTCTAGACACACATGTGGGTGCAGATCAGGAGATTGCTGTCTGTGAGATTGTTGGCTCCAAAGTCAGTGCCCAGGAGTATCTGCCCATTTTTGATTTATGAGGCAAGCAGGTGAAGAAACTAGTAAGGGACAAGCAGGATTTGGTTGTGGTAAATGGCTTCTCTTGCAGCTTAGTAGGTAATAAACATGATTGTAATTCTAATGAGCGTTTTCTTAAGCACAGAAGATATTGCCAACGGGCTCGCAACCGCCATGTATCCTGACGCTTTCTCAACTCCATTTTGAGCAGCATTTCTTAAAAATGAGTAGGTAGCATGAACTCTCTGACTGCCAGCCCTTTTGATTTCTCAGGAAGACATTCACCTTCACTGATGTGTGTTTCTGACTTCAATGTTTTGTCTTTAAGATTTAAATCACATCTAAGGAGACTGGGCTCACAGATGTTGCGATTTTTCTTCTTTGCTGTTATTTTTTTATTATCAGGATTTGCCTCCAGTTCTGGGAGGGCAGAGAGCAGTTGACTCTCCTATGCCCTTGTAAGAACAGAAGCAGCCAACCAGAAACGAACCCATGCAGGTGTTGAGTATAAATCAGAATGGTAAAAAACCAAACCTTTACTTGCATTACCACTCTGGAAGATATGATTAATAGAACAAGCCTTCTGTGTTCAAAGTGTGGAGAGTGTTTTTCCACCAAAGTTCCAAAGACCAGAAGTAGATATCTTCTTGCTTTTTATATATATATATGAAGTTGAAAAAGGAACATCTTCCTTTAAAAAATTATTTTTAATTTGTGTTTTACACTCCATATTTCATTTCTTGCTCCTCCCATCCACCTTCCGTCTGCTCCACAGCCCACACCTCCTCCCCACCCTACCCCATCTCCACGTGGATGCCCCAACCCCACACCTGACCTCTAAATGCTCTGGGACCTCCAGTTTCTTGAGGGTTAGGTGCATAATCTCTGAATGAATACAGACCCAGAAGTCCTCCACTGTATGTGTGCTGGGAGCCTCATACTAGCTGGTATATGCTGTCTGTTTGGTGGTCCAGTGTTTGAGAGATCTTGGGGGTCCAAATTAATTGAGACTGCTGGTCCTCCTGCAGGATCGCCCTTCTCCTCAGCTTCTTTCAGCCTTCCCTAATTCAACAACAGGAGTCAGCTGCTTCTGTCCATTGATTGGGTGCAAATATCTGCATCTGACTCTTTCAGCTGCTTGTTGGGTTTTTCGGAGGGCAGTCATGATAGGTCCCTTTTTGTGAGGACTCCATAGCCTCAGTAATAGTGTCAGGCCTTGGGACCTCCTCTTGAGCTGGATCCCAGTTTGGGCCTGTCACTGGACCATCTTTTCCTCAGGCTCCTCTCCATTTTCATCCCTGTAATTCTTTCAGAGAGGATCAATTATGAGTCAGAGATGTGACTGTGGGATGGCAACCCCATCCCTCACTTGATGTCCTGCCTTCCTGCTGAAGGTGGGCTCTATAAGTTCCCTCTCCCTACTGTGGGGCTTTCATATAAGGTTCTTCTCTTTGAGTCCTGGGAGTCTCTCACCTCCCAGGTTTCTGGTGCATTCTGGGGGAGTTACCCCAACCCCATATTTCCTAAGGTTGCCTGCTTACATTCTTTCTGCTGGCCCTCAGGGCTTCAGTCCTTTCCTCTTACCCTATACCAGATCAGGTTCCCCTCTCCTCCCCCACCACCCAAATCTGTCCACTATCCCTCCCTCCCTCCCTCCCTCCCTCCCTCCCAACTTGTGATTGCTTTCTTCGATCTCCCAAGTGGGACTGAGGTGAGCTTTTTGAATTCTGTGGACTGTATCTTGTGTATTCTGTACTTTTTTTGGTTGTTTTTTTTTTGTTTTTTGCTAATACCCACTTAGTGAGTACATGCCATGTATGTCCTTTTGGGTCTGAGTTACCTTACTCAGGATGATATTTTCTAGTTCCATCCATTTGCCTGCAAAACCCAGGATGTCCTCATTCTTAATAGATGAGTAGTACTCCATTGTGTAAATGAACCACATTTTCTGTATCCATTCTTCTGTCTTGAGACATTTAGGCGGTTTCCAGATTCTGGCTATCACAAATAAGGCCACTATGAACATAGTGGAACACATACTCCTGTGCCATGGTGGGGAGAATCTTTTGGTATAACTGGGTATAACTGGGTCTTCAGTAGATCTATTTCCAATTTTCTGAGGAACCTGCAGATTGATTTCCAGAGTAGTTGTACCAGTTTGCAATTCCAACTGCAATGGAGGA
Organism: Mus musculus; assembly: GCF_000001635.26. Taxonomy (NCBI): domain Eukaryota; kingdom Metazoa; phylum Chordata; class Mammalia; order Rodentia; family Muridae; genus Mus; species Mus musculus. The sequence continues at coordinate 19,945,035 of NC_000079.6, read as the reverse complement.
GTGTTCCTCTTTCTCCACATCTGTTGTCACCTGAGGTTTTGATTTTTGCCATTCTGGTTGGTGTAAGGTGGAATCTCAAGATCATTTTGATTTGCACTTCTCTGATCACTAAGGACTTTGACCACTTCTTTAGGTTCTTGTCAGCCATTCGAGATTCCTCAGTTGTGAATTCTCGGTTTAGTTCTATACTCCATTTTTTGATTTGGTTGTTTGGCTTTCTGGCAATTAACTTCCTGAGTTCTTTATATATTTTGGATATTAGCCCTCTATCAGATGTGGGGTTAGTGAAGATTTTTTTCCCAATCTGTAGGTTGCAGATTTGTCTTATCAACTATGTTCTTTGCCTTACAGAAACTTTCCAGTTTCATAAGGTCCCGTTTATCAATTGATGATCTTGAAGCATGAGCCATTGGAGTTCTGTTTAGGAAATTTCCCCCTGTGCCAATGAGTTCAAGGTGCTTTCCCACTTTCTCTTCTATTAGATTCAGTGTATCTGGTTTTATGTTGAGGTCCTTGAACCACTTGGACTTGAGCTTTGTACAAGGTGACAAATATGGGTCCATTTTCATTCTTCTACATACAGATAGCCAGTTAGGCCAGCACCATTTAATTATTGAAGATGCTTTCTTTTTTCCATTGTATATTTTTGGAGTTTTTGCCAAAGATCAAGTGACAGTAAGTGTGTTGTTTTATTTCTGGGTCTTCAATTCTATTCCATTGATTAACATGTCTGTCTCTGTACCAATACCATGCAGTTTTTATCATTGCTCTGTAGTAAAGCTTGAGGTCAGGGATAGTGATTCCCCCAGCTGTTCTTTTATTGTTAAGAATTGTTTTCACTATTCTGGGTTTTTTGTCTTTCTAGATGAATTTGAGAATTGCCCTTTCCATGTCTTTGAAGAATTGTGTTGGGATTTTGATGGGATTTGCATTGAATCTATAGATTGCCTTTAGTAGGATGGCCATTTTTACTATGCTAATTCTGCCAATCCATGAACATGGGAGATATTTCCATTTTCTGAGATCTTCTTCGATTTCTTTCTTGAGAGACTTGAAGTCACTGTCATCCAGGTCTTTCACTTGTTTGGTTAGAATTACCCCAAGATGTTTTATACTATTTGTGGTTATTATGAAGGGAATTGCTTCCCTAATTTCTTTCTCAGCCTGTTTATCCTTTGTATAAAGGAAGGCTACTGACTTATTTGAGTTAATTTTATCTGGCCACTTTGCTGAAGTTGTTTATCAGCTGGAGAAGTTCTCTGGTAGAGTGTTTGGGGTTGCTTATGTATATTATCATACTATCTGCAAATAGTGGTACCTTTGTTTCTTCTTTACCAATTTGTATCCCCTTGATCTCTTTTTGTTATTTTATTGTTCTAGCTAACACTTTGAGTACTATATTGAATAAATATGGGGAGAGGGGACATCCTTGTCTTGCCCCCAATTTCAGTGGGATTGCTTCAAGTATGTCTCCATTTAATTTGATATTGGCTGTTGGTTTGCAGTAAATTGCTTTTATTATGTTTAGGTACGGGACTTGAATTCTTGATCTCTCCAGTACTTTTAACATGAAGAGGTGTTGTATTTTGCCAAATGCTTTTTCTGCATTGAAGGAGATGATCAGGTGGTTTTTTTTCTTTGCGTTTATTTATATAGTGTATTATGTTACTGGATTTTCGTATATTAAAACAACGTTGCATCCCTGGGATGAAGCCTACTTGATCGTGGTGAATGATGGTTTTGATGTGTTCTTGGGTTTAGTTTGCAAGAATTTTATTTAGTATTTTTACTTTGATATTCATAAGTGAGATTGGTCTGAAGTTCTCTTTTTTGGTTGGATTCTTGTGTGGTTTAGGTATCAGAATAACTGTGGCTTTATAAAACAATTTAGTAGTGTTCCTTCTGTTTCTGTTTTATGGAATAGTTTGAGGAAAATTGGTGTTAGGTCTTCTTTGAAGGTCTGGTAGAATTCTGCACTAAACCCATCTGGCCCTCAGCTTTTTTTGGTTGGGAGGTTTTTAATGACTTCTTCTATTTCTTTGTGTGATATGGGCCTGTTTAGGTAGTTTAACTTTGGTATGTGGCATCAGTCTAGAAAACCATCCATTTCATCTAGATTTTCCAGTTTTGTTGAGTATAGGCTTTTATAGTAGGATCTGATGGTTTTTTTAAATTTCCTCCATTTCTGTTCTTGTGTCTCCCTTTTCATTTCTGATTTTATTAATTTGGATACTCATGTTTCTGTTACTTATGGAATTCCTCTTGGCCCTTTACTTAGTTTGGCTAGGGGTTTATCTATCTTGTTGATTCTTTCAAAGGACCAGCTTATGGTTTTGCTGATTCTTTCTTTTTTTTTATTTTTATTAGGTATTTATCTCATTTACATTTCCAATGCTATACTAAAAGTCCCCCATAATCCCCCCCCACTCCCCTACCCACCCACTCCCCCTTTTTGGCCCTGGCGTTCCCCTGTACTGGGGCATATAAAGTTTGCGTGTCCAATGGGCCTCTCTTTGCAGTGATGGCCGACTAGGCCATCTTTTGATACATATGCAGCTAGAGACAAGAGCTCTGGGGTACTGCTTAGTTCATATTGTTGTTCCACCTATAGGGTTGCAGTTCCCTTTAGTTCCTTGGGTGCTTTCTCTAGTTCTTCCATTGGGGACCCTGTGGTCCATTCAATAGCTGACTGTGAGCATCCACTTCTGTGTTTGCTAGGCCCTGGCATAGTCTCACAAGAGACAGCTATATCTGGGTCCTTTCAGCGAAATCTTGCTAGTGTATACAATGGTGTCAGCGTTTGGAAGCTGATCATGGGATGGATCTCTGGATATGGCAATCACTAGATGGTCCATCCTTTCGTCACACTTCCAGATTTTGTCTCTGTAACTCCTTGTTTTCTTTGTTTCTATTTGGTTGATTTCGGTCCTGAGTTTGCTATTTTCTACCTTCTCTTGGGTGAGTTTGTTTCTTTTTGTTCTAGAGCTCTCAGGTGTGCTGTTAAGTTGTTAGTGTTAAGATCTCTCCTGTTTGTTTTACAAGGGCATTTAGTGTACTGCTTTCATTGTGTCCCATAAGTTTGGGTATGATGTGTCAACATTTTCATTAAGTTCCAGGAAGTCTTTAATTTCTTTCTTTATTTCTTCCCTGACCAAGTTATCATTCAGTAAAAAGTTTTTCAGTTTCCACGTGTACGTGGACTTTCTGTAGTTTTTGTTGTTATTGAAGACCAGCCTTAGGCCATGGTGATCTCATAGGATGCATGGTATTATTTCAATTGTCTTGTATCTGTTGAAGGTTGTTTTGTGACCAATTATATAGTCTATTTTGGAGAAGGTACCATGAGGTGATGAGAAGAAGGTGTATTCTTTTGTTTTAGGGTGAAATGTTCTGTATGTATCTGTTAAATCCATTTGGTTCATAACCTCTCTTAGTTTCACTGTGTCTCTGTTTAGTTACTGTTTCAATGACCTGTGCATTGGTGAGAGTGGGGTGTTAAAATCTCCCACTATTATTGTGTGGGGTTCAATGTGTGTTTTGAGTTTTAGGAATGTTTCTTTTATGAATGTTGGTGCTCTTGCATTTGGGGCATATATGTTCACAATTGAGACTTTCTCTTGGTGGATTTTTCCAAGAATTTTTCTTGGTGGACATTCATCACTTGATGAATATGAAGTGTCCTTCTTCATCATGCTTGATAACTTTTGGTTGAAAGTCTATTTTATTGGATATTAGGATGGCAACTTCTGCTTGTTTCCTGGAACTATGTGCTTGTGGCTCTCTGCTTTTGAGTTTGTTGTGAGATGCTTATTATCTTGTCCTTTCTTTGGTGTAGGTACCTTCCTTGTGTTGGAGTTTTCCTTCCAGGATCCTTTATAGGGCTGGGTTGTTAGATAGATACTGCTTAAATTTGGTTTTGTCCTGGAATATTTTAGTTTCTTAATCTGTGTTGACTGAGAGTTTTGCTGGGTATAGTAGCCTGGGCTGGCATTTGTGTTCTCTTGGTGTCTGCATGACCTCTGACCAGGCTCTTCTGGTTTCATAGTCTCTGGTGAGAAGTCTGGTGTAATTCTGACAGGTCTGCCTTTGTATGTGACTTGGCCTTTTCCCTTGCAGCTTTTAATATTCTTTCTTTGTTCTGTGCATTTTGTGTTTTGATAATTATGTCATGAGAAGATTTTCTTTTCTGGTCTCATTTATTTGGTGTTCTATAGGCTTCTTGTACCTTTATATGTCTATCTCTTTCTTTAGGTTGGGGAAGTTTTTTTCTGATTTTGTTGAAGACATTTTCAAGTCCTTTGAGCTGGGAATCTTCAGTCTGTTCTGATTATCCTTAGATTTGGTCTTTTCATTGTGTCCTGGATTTCCTGGATGCTTTGGGTTAAGAGGTTTTTATGTTTTGAATTTTCTTTGACAGTTGTGTCAATCCCTTCTACCATATCTTCTACACCTGAGATTCTCTCTTCTATCTCTTGTATTCTGTTGGTGATGCTTGCATGTATGATGCCTGATCTCTTTCCTAGGTTTTCTATTTCCAGGTTTGCCTCCATTTGTGTTTTCTTTATTTTTTCTACTTCTACTTTTAGGTTTTAGATCGGTTTTCTCAATTTTTTCACTTCTTTACCTGTATTTTCCTCTATTTCTTTCAATGAGTTATTGATATCATCCTTATCTGACTGTATTATCTTCATGATATAGGATTTTATGGTAGATTCCAGATTTTCATGTGTGTTGGTTTATTCAGGGCTTGCTGTGGTGGGAGAACTGGCTTCTGATGATGCTCACATATTTTGGCTTCTATTACTTATGGTCTTGCATTTGTGTCTAGCCATTTGGATATCCCTGGTGTTTGTTGATCTGGGTGACTGTATGGAGTCTGCCTCTTTTGTCCCTGGGTTGCTTCAAGTCTCCTGGTAGGCTTGTGGCCCTTTTTATATCAGACCACCTGTGGGGCCTTCCAATTGGGGGCTCTTCACAGGGGCAGAGAAGCTGTTGATCTGTTGCCCTGACTACAGTAGATCTCATGGGAGGTCTTCAGACTGTTGGGAGTGCAGCAGGTCCTTAACTGCTCTGAGTGCAGGGGCTCCTCTAGGATGTATAGAGATACGGAGTCTTCTTGGGAGCAGATCAACTAGGGGTCTGCCCCAGCAGTAAAGACCACGTGGAAGGGGAAAATGTCTTCTTTTATGTAAAGGGGAAAAGATTTTATAAAGAAGATTTGACACTCAGCTTTGGAAATTGTAGAGTGTTGTGTGGGATGTGGAAAAAGGGGATTCCTTCCTGGTATTTACTAATTGTCACAAATGTGTAGATGAATCTAAATTTTCTTTACAATTTTTTATTAGATATTTTCTTCATTTACATTCAAATCCTTTCCCGAGAGACCCCCCCCCCCCCGCCGCCCTGCTCCCCAAACCAACAACTCCAGCTTCTTGGTCCTGGTGTTCCCCTGTACTGGGGCATATAAAGTTTTTGAGACCAAGCAGCCTCTGTTTCCAATGCTAATGTGTTTTTTTAATGAAGACAATTGATTCTAGATGTAACAAAATGGGATTTGATATGCATGTTTTTTCAGATGATTTCATACTCAAAATATACAATTCTTATCTGACACAAATGATGTGATTTGGTTTAGAAAACATATACAGCACATCCACATCCACCCAGGCTCTTCTGTGCAGGAGTCCATGCCCATCTCACCAGTACCTAATGGCAGTCAAGGTAAAGACGAATCCAACACTGTTGGTGTTCAGTATCTGTTTTTGCATACTGGGGCTGGAGAGAAGGTGTAAATAAGAACAAGGCAGTTCTGTGGAAGAGGCTATTAAAGCTTTGATAAATGATGACTGGCTAAGCGGCCCAAGGCTCTCTACAGATTAAACCTAGAACCATCTGGGAACTCAGAACAGTCAAGATGTAGTGGAAGCAGGTAAGGGGCTTCTGACTTGAAGTGCTCATGGTACAACACAGAGTATGTCTATAAAAAGATTAGTCAAACATTTAGTGTTTTCCCTTTGACATTTCAATAACTTAGCAATAATTAAAAAAAAAATAAAGCCATTTGTCATGGGGAATAGGTATTCCTGGAGCAAATAAATATTTTGAGGAAGTATAACGCCTAGATAGAAAACTCAGAAGTAAAAGCTAAAAAGCTCAGGATTTTCTGTCCCTGGCCACTGAGACACCACACTGCTAAATATTTTACTGCTTTGTCTTGCTTTCAGCTCATTTTGATTTAGTCTGAGAATACATACAAAGATGACAGGTCTATTCTGGTGGCTGGGGACAGAGAGCCCAAGAAAACACATGCTAAATGTTATATTTCCCTTGCTGGTAGCTTCAGGGTCTTGGCAAGGAGAGAGAATACTTTGAAGGCCAAAGAGCAGAGAAATTCCTGTGACCTATTTACACCTCAGTCCACCGCAGGCTGACCACTGAGGACACACGTGTGTCTCCCTGCTCCAGCTTGGATCCTTTGGGTAATTTCACTTTATGATTCTTTATACTGAAGAAGTGCTTGCTCCATAGTCCAGTGGCCCTTAGGGCAGAGTTGACTGACATAATTAAAAATAGTATAACAGAAAATATCAACAAATTCTTAATTGGCCAGTCAAATTTGAAGTGTGATATGTAGACCTTCCCAATTAAAAACAAAAACATTAGAAAAACCACTCAGTTTCAGACAGGAGCAATATGGTTTTATGCTATTTGTATCACTTCAGCAGGCTGTTGAACCCACCCTGCAATTGGCTGGAAGTGTGTGTGTGGGTAAGCCTTGGGTTTAAATGAACCAGAATTGCTGGAAAAGATTTTGTTCACTCTTGTATTACTTTAATATTCATTGCTACTTAAATTTTTAAAGGTTTTTATACCACATATGTCATCCAAGATGTCTTTTGATCAGATTACTGTGCCTGTGCTAAAAAAAAAAAATCATGTTGGAAACCAGTAACTTCGAAACAAAAGTTACATAAAATGCCACTCTACAAGCCAAAGCCCACTGCAAGAGGCCTGGAAACAACTTTAAATGAGTTCACAGGGGAAACTTCAGAGAAAATACTTAGAAACAAAGAAGCCTTAAAGGACAAATGTGCTGTACACTTGTGTATGAAGACATTCAAATATTGATCCTTCTGCCCCGCTGTATTTTAGCCATTTATTATTTTTATTTGAAAACTTACTGTTGTCTAACAAAAGCTTTAAATTATTAAATTATATTAAATTATTCAGACATTTGTGCTTCACATGATGATAATACAGTGTGCTGAAGCATTAAGGGATGAATTGTCTATTTCTGCCAGATGTTGGAGTTACCTCTGGTGCTTGTGAAACGAGGTGTTTCCTTATGATCAGGGTAAGCTGAGACCAAGACAGTGGATATTCATTCATGAAGCCTATCTATTGTGGCTGATGTCTCACTAAGGGGACTACTTAGCCACAGAGACTAAGTATGGAGGGAGATGATGCAAAGACAGGGAGATGCCATCTTAATGCCAAGGAGTGAGCAAGATTCCTGAGAACCTGAGGGGCTCTGAAATAAATTGTTGTTGTTGTTGTTTTTTTTTTCTTTCTGATCCAGAGGAAACCAATTTCACAGAAACCTTAATCATAGAGTGTACCTTTCATACCTTTCAGACAATAAGTTTCTTTATTTGATACTTTGTATGGCATCCTTAGGGAACTAACACACCAAGTGACTGATCTAAAATGAAGCAGCACAGTTTAAGGCTGGTATCACAATTGCCATCTCAATGGCTGCCACTATGACAGTGTGCTTAGTTCCTCGGGTGTATTTCCAAGATGTAGACTCCCTTGAAGGTTAGGGATTTGGAACAGCCCTTTCAGGGAGATTGAGGATCAGCCCAACTGAGATGGCCAGGACACTTCCCAGTGGATCGTGCTTGCAATCAATCAAAGGAAAATCAGTAGAGTTAAAACTTCTTGAAGGAGGCCAGAGGCAGAGTTCATCACCTGCACTTTTGTTGTGAGGCAGGGTTGTACAGATACAGAAGGGCAGGGGTAGAGGCAGAGGTAGATGTTTGGAGAGGATGAGTAAGGGACAGAAAGCATGGGATTATAGCAGAGATATGAAAGGCTATTTAAAGACATAATAGAGGTTAAAGCAGTGCACAGGGCCAGCATTCTAAGGAGAACCAGGACATGACATCAGAGGACATACACAGAGGCTAACAGAGATGGCAGAAGCTGTTCCTCTGCATGTATTCTGAGAAAATGGTATAACCCTCAGTTAGAGGGAAAGGCTCAGGGAGTCTGTACTAGGCACTTTGACGGTCACATGTCCAGTCAGTCATAAAGATGATTTCTTAGGTAATTTTGGATGCACAACTAAGAGTCAATTAAGTTGTCATGATTTCTGGCTGCTATGAAGCTTTTGCCTTATTTTTTGCTGAGCAAATTAGTCTAATGATGACTCTGCCGAATGCAAAGAGAGGTAAGCAAAATTATTGAGAAACAAATGCTACCCTTAGTCTTTCAAGAGCTATGCAGGAATAAAGCTTTGATTATATTTCTTCAACCTGTCTCATCCCCACCACAATTGTTATATCAACAATATAGAATGGAGCAGAGGTGGTGGTTAGCAAAAGGGGGTTGTAGGGAACGAACCATTGGATATCTTTAGGATGGGTCTAACAACAAGCACAGGGACTGGAGAGATATCTTTTCAGTGAAGAGCCCTGGCTGCCTTTCTGGGGGACCTGCATTTAATTCCCAGTACCCACACAGTGGCTCCCAACCATCTGCAACTCCAGTTCCAGAAAATTAAAGGCCTTCTCTAGCTCTTCAGGAATCAGGCAAGCATATGGTATGTAGATTACATACAGGCAAAAAACAATCAAACATATAAAGTAACTAACTAAATAAAATAATAAACTAATGACAAGAGCAGCAACAACTGTGGAATCACTACTATTTATTGAGAATTTATATGTAAACTGGAGACAAAATATGTTTAATCCCAGGTGTCATGCAAAGGAACTATAGCATGTTCTTTTCTTATTATTACAAACCAATATCCCCTCAATTTCAAGTAGTTTCCAGAATCATACAAGTGGTTAGGAATACTTTATCATATTAAAAAAGAATATATAACAAGTAGAACATACTGTCACTCTCAGATTTCTAAATCAATTGAATCAGATGACTTTGCTGTTTCTTGCTGTGTTCTGACACAGCAGGGGAGGAAAGATTGCTGTGAAGGCAGACAACACAAGACAACTTGTTTTTCCCCAAGGAGGCCTTCTGGAAGGAAGTGTCTGTGAAATGAAGTCAGAAGCAAAGTTGGGTGTGAATGTTTCTAGGAGGAGAGACTGCTCAGAAGTAGATTCCCTTGATGTGGGTCAGGGAAAGCATCAGTAGAAGAGAGGACATGGTGGTAACTCTCAACAAATAAATGACTTGGACCACCTATTCCTACTATGAGTTGTTCCTGCAAACCGAAACTCTGAAGCCGAGGTAATTTCAGATATGACTTTTTTTTAATTAGGTATTTTCTTCATTTACATTTCCAATGCTATCCCAAAAGTCCCGCGTACCCTCAACCCCACTCCCCTACCCACCCACTCCCACTTCTTGGCCCTGGTGTTCCACTGTACTGAGGCAGATAAAGTTTGCACTACCAGTGGGCCTCCCTTTCCACTGATGGCCAACTAGGCCATCTTCTGATACATATGCAGCTAGAGACATGAGCTCTGGAGGGCCTGGTTAGTTCATATTGTTGTTCCACCTATACAGTTGCATACCCCTTTAGCTCCTTGGGTACTTTCTCCAGCCTCTCCATTGGGGGCCCTGTGATCCATCCAATAGCTGACTATGAGCATCCACTTCTGTGTTTGCTAGGCCTCAGCATAGCCTCATAGCCTCAAAAGAGACAGCTATATCTGGGTCCTTTCAGCAAAAATCTTGCTAGTGTATGCAATGGTGTCAGCATTTGGAGGCTGATTATGGGATGAATCCCCAGGTATGACAGTCTCTAGATGGTCCATCCTTTCATCTCAGCTCCAAACTTTGTCTCTGTAACTCCTTCCATGGGTGTTTTGTTCCCAATTCTAAGAAGGGGCAAAGTGTTTATACTTTGGTCTTCATTCTTCTTGAGTTTCATGTGTTTTGAAAATTGTATCTTGTATCTTGGATATTCTAAGTTTCTGGGCTAATAGCCACTTATCAGTGAGTGCATATCATGTGAGTTCTTTTGTGATTGGGTTACCTCACTCTGGATGATGCCCTCCAGGTCCAACCATTTGCCTAGGAATTTCATATATTCATTCTTTTTAATAGCTGAATAGTACACCATTGTGTAAATGTACCACATTTTTGTATCTATTCCTCTGTTGAGGGGCATCTGGGTTCTTTCCAGCTTCTGGCTATTATAAATAAGGCTGCTATGAACATAGTGGAGCATGTCTTTCTTACTAGTTGGAACATCTTCTGGATATATGCCCAGGAGAGGTATTGCAGTATCTGCCAGTAGTACCATGTCCAATTTTCTGAGAAACCGCCAGACTGATTTCCAGAGTGGTTGTACAAGCTAGCAATCCCACCAATAATGGAGGAGTGTTCCTCTTTCTTCACATCCTCGCCAGCATCTGCTGTCACCTGAATTTTTGATCTTAGCCATTCTGACTGGTGTAAGATGGAATCTCAGGGTTGTTTTGATTTGCATTTCCTTGATAATTAAGGATGCTGAACATTTTTTCCAGTGCTTCTCAGCCATTCGGAATTCCTCAGGGGAAAATTCTTTGTTTAGCTCCAAGCCCCATTTTTTAATAGGGTTATTTTATTTTCTGGAGTCCACCTTCTTGAGTTCTATATATATATATTGGATATTAGTCCCCTATCTGATTTAGGATAGGTAAAGATCTTTTCCCAATCTATTGGTGGCCTTTTTATCTTATTAATGGTGTCTTTTGCCTTACTGAAGCTTTGCAATTTTATGTGGTTCCATTTGTCGATTCTTGATCTTATAGCACAAGCCATTGCTATTCTGTTTAGGAAATTTTCCCCTGTGCCCATATCTTCAAGGCTTTCCCCCACTTTCTTCTCTATAAGTTTCAGTGTCTCTGGTTTTATGTGGAGTTTCTTGATCCACTTAGATTTGACCTTAGTACAAGGAGATAGGAGTGGATCAATGCACATTCTTCTACATGTTAATCGCCAGTTGTGCCAGCACCATTTTTTGAAAATGCTGTCTTTTTTCCACTGGATGGTTTTAGTTCCCTTGTCAAAGATCAAGTGGCCATAGGTGTGTGGGTTCATTTCTGTGTCTTCAATTGTATTCCATTAGTCTACTTGTCTGTTGCTATACCAGCACCATGCAGTTTTTATCACAATTGCTCTGTAGTACAGCTTTAGGTCAGGCATGGTGATTCCACCAGAGGTTCCTTTATCCTTGAGAAGAGATTTGCTATCCTAGGTTTTTTGTTCTTCCAGATGAATTTGCAAATTGCCCTTTCTAATTCATTGAAGAACTGAGTTGGAATTTTGATGGGGATTGCATTGAATCTGTAGAGTGCTTTTGGCAAGATAGCCATTTTTACTATATTGATCCGGCCAATCCATGAGCATGGGAGATCTTTCCATCTTCTGAGATCTTCTTTAATTTCTTTCTTCAGAGACTTGAAGTTCTTATCATACAGATCTTTCACTTCCTTATTTAGAGTCACACCAAGGTATTTTATATTATTTGTAACTATTGTGAAGGGTGTTGTTTCCTGAATTTCTTTCTCAGCCTGTTTATCCTTTGTGTAGAACCTAAAAATTCCACTCTAAAAAGTCTTTAATTTCTTTCTGTATTCCTCTCTTGACCAAGGTATCATTGAGAAAAGTGTTTTCAGTTTCCACGTGAATGTTGGCTTTCTATTATTTATGTTGTCATTGAAGATCAGCCTTAGTCCATGGTGATCTGATAGGATGCATGGAACAATTTCAATATTTTTCTATCTGTTGAGGCCTGTTTTATGACCAATTATATGGTCAGTTTTGGAGAAGGTACCATGAGGTGCTGAGAAGAAGGTATATCCTTTTGTTTTAGGATAAAATGTTCTGTATATATATGTTAAATCCATTTGTTTCATAACTTCTGTTAGTTTTACTATGTCCCCGTTTAGTTTCTGTTTCCACGATCTGTCCACTGATGAAAATGATGAAGTTTCCCACTATTATTGTGTGAGGTGCAATGTGTGCTTTGAGCTTTACTAAAGTTTCTTTAATGAATGTGTCTGCCCTTGCATTTGGAGCATAGATATTCAGAACTGAGAGTTCCTCTTGGAGGATTTTACCTTTGATGAGTATGAAGTTTCCCTCCTTGTCTTTTTTGATAACTTTGGGTTGGAAGTTGATTTTATTAGATATTAGAATGGCTACTCCAGCTTGTTTCTTCAGACCAATTGCTTGGAAAATTGTTTTCCAGCCTTTCATTCTGAGGTAGTGTCTGTCTTTTTCCCTGAGATGGGTTTCCTGTAAGCAGCAAAATGTTGGGTCCTGTTTGTGTAGCCAGTCTGTTAGTCTATGTCTTTTTAATGGGGAATTGAGTCCCTTGATATTAAAAGATATTAAGGAAAAGTAATTGTTGCTTCCTATTATTTTTGTTGTTAGAGTTGGCATTCTGTTCTTGTGGCTGTCTTCTTTTAGGTTTGTTGAAGGATTACTTTCTTGCTTTTTCTAGGGCTTGGTTTCTGTCCTTGTATTGGTTTTTTTCTCTTATTATCCTTTGAAGGTCTGGATTCATGGAAAGATAATGTGTGAATTTGGTTTTGTCGTGGAATACTTTGGTTTCTCCATCTATGGTAATTGAGAGTTTGGCTGGGTATAGTAGCCTGGGCTGGCATTTGTGTTCTCTTAGTGTCTGTATAACATCTGTCCAGGATCTTCTGACTTTCATAGTCTCTGGTGAAAAGTCTGGTGTAATTCTGATAGGCCTGCCTTTATATGTTACTTGATCTTTTTCCCTTGCTGCTTTTAATATTCTATCTTTATTTAGAGTATTTGTTGTTCTGATTATTATGTGTCGGGAGAAATTTCTTTTCTGGTCCAGTCTATTTGGAGTTCTGTGGGCTTCTTGTATGTTCATGGGCATCTCTTTCTTTAGGTTTGGAAGTTTTCTTCTACAATTTTGTTGAAGATATTTGCTAGCCCTTTAAGTTGAAAATCTTCATTCTCATCCACTCCTATTATCTGTAGGTTTAGTGTTCTCATTGTGTCTTGGATTTCCTGGATGCTTTGAGTTAGGATCGTTTTGCACTTTTCATTTTCTTTGATTGTTGTGCCCAAGTTCTCTATGGAATCTTCTGCACCTGAGATTCTCTCTTCTATCTCTTGTATTCTGTTGCTGATGCTCGCATCTATGGTTCCAGATTTCATTCCTAGGGCTTCTATCTCCAGTGTTGATTCACTTTGGGTTTTCTTTATTGTGTCTACTTCCCTTTTTAGGTCTAGTATGGTTTGGACCTGTTTGGATGTGTTTTCCTGTTTTTCTTCGAGGTTTCGTAACTCTTTAGCAGTGTTCTCCTGTATTTCTTTAAGTGAGTTATTAAGGACCTTCTTGATGTCCTCTACCATCATCATGAGATATGCTTTTAAATCCAGTGCTAGGTTTTTTGGGTTTGTTGGGGTGCCCAGGACTGGGTGAGGTGGGAGTGCTGCGTTCTGATGATGGTGAGTGGTCTTGGTTTCTGTTAGTTAGATTCTTACGTTTGCCTTTCGCCATCTGGTAATCTCTGGAGTTAATTGTTATAATTGTCTCTGGTTAGAGCTTTTTCCCCTTGTGATTTTGTTAGCCTCTATCAGCAGATCTGGGGGACTAGCTCACTCCTGAGTTTCAGTGGTCAGAGCACTCTCTGCATGCAAGCTCTCCTCTTGCAGGGAAGGTGCACAGATATCTGGTGTTTGGACCTGCCTCCTGGCAGAAGACAAAGGCCCAAAACAGTGCTTGTCCCATAAGCTGTGTTGCTTCGTCCTGTCCCAGAAGCTTTTAGCTTCTGTAGTCCTTACTTTCACCTGCGCAGACTAGTCTCAGAGGGATCCGGGAACCAAGATGGCTCCCCCAGGTGCCCAGGTAAAGCCCTCCAGGGCAGGGCAGACACCTCTCCTCTGGCAGAGAAAGTGCCTGGATGTCTGGATCCTGAAATGGGGACTGCCTCAGAAGCTGTCCTCTAGGGACCTTGGGGATGTCTACCGACTCTGTGCCTAAGGTGACCCGGTGCTGGTGCCGACTGGAAGGGACTTGTGACCCTGTTCAGGCCAGGTTTTCTGCTTCCCTAATGCTGTCTTAGGTCCTGCGCAATTGGAATGGAACAGAAGTTGTGTTACACTCACTGGTGGTCCTAGATCGTGTGGAGAGTCCTCTAGGGACCTTGGGGGTGTCCGCCGACTCTGTGCCCAAGTTGACCTGGTGCTGGTGCTGCCAGAAATGACGTTTTTACTCTCTATGTGTTAGTATTGCAAAGGAGCAAATTTTTTTTGAACAATTCTTTATTAAGCACTTTATGAGGCTTGTTCATTGCTACGTTTTCTTTCTTGGTCCATTCTTCAGGTGCCAAATGCTGGCCAGAATTCCACAGCATGTGAGTGTAGTTGAATGTTTTCCTTGGGTTAGTGCAGGAGTGCATGGGAAGATGTCAAGCCTGGCAGGATGTTTTCCAACACAGACACACATGTTCTGTGAAGTCAGATTATATTGAACAATTAGGCTGGCAGTTGAGTGATCTGTAGGGTGAAGCCAAGATTAAAACAGGCCCTGCAGGGCAGAGTGATACCGTTGAGGGCTAATTTGGCACAGGTCAGGTGAGGCCCTAGGGATTACAACTTGGGGGCTGCAGCAGTGGTTGTCAGAGGGCCAGAGGAGGCAGGAAGGTAGAGATCTATACTAATGTTCTTTTCTCAATGCTCAGCTCCATCTGTGGCCTGATTTGGACCACTGTATGGCTACCATTGCTCTGTGTGTGCTGGAATAGGCTCCTGATATCATAAAGTTCCACTAAATTTGCTGGCCCAAACAAAACAGAAGTTTACCCTTGTGCAATTCTAGAACCCAAAGCTAAAGGCAAGCCTCTTGTTTGTTGTTGTTGTTGTTGCTGTTATTGATGCTGCTCCTCACAAGCATACGATTCCTTGTATCTTGTAGTCTCTGGGCCTGTGGCTTCTTGTGGGCTTTCTTGACTATTTTAATCCCACCTCCCTCCATGGTCCCAGTCTCATGTCCTCTTCTTTGTGTCTTTTTCTTTACTGTCTCTGGGTTTAGGGTTACTTTAATAACCCCAAATGACACAATTTTATTGTTATTTCTACAAATATCCCTTTTGGAAATAAGTTTGCACATGTTTTTCTGAATTAGGAAATGGATATACTCTTTGGGACCTTTAACTAACCTACTATAATTATATAGAGAATCAGAAATTATGAGGACTTTCATCTTTGTTGATTAAAAACAACATTATCGTTAGGGCTCTGGGTCACACATATTTCCTGGACTTGAATTTGCGTTCTTCTTTGGAAGGTCAGCATGCTTACTATCATGAAGACTGCTGAACTCAGCTACAGTCTGGGGTGATTTTTCCTTTCAGCTGATTTCCCAAACTAATATACTTTGCCCTTTCTACACATGTCCTTCACCTTGCCCAGGATACATAAATTAGACTAAAGTGCTAAAGCTTCAGGCAGAAACTAGGGGAATGCTTCAGTTGGTAAAATGCTTACGACTTAAGCACAAGGACTTAAGTTTAGTTCTCCAACACCCATTAGAAAAGCAGTACCTGCAATTCCCATTGCTGAGGGGAGGCTGGGGAGAGGAGAAAGGCAGATCTGTGGAGCTTCTTGGGCAGCCCAGAGAGTTAAACAGGTGAAGTTCCGGTTTAGTGAGAGACTCTGTTTCAACAAATAAGGTCGGCAGAGCTAGAGGCTACGAGGCTGTTGCTGAAGACACTACACACCTTGGTTGTACACTATAGATAAACCAAGCTAGAGCTGAGTTGGAAGCTTCCTGTCTGCCAGCTAGCATTCGCGGTGCTGGAAAATATTTTGCAGGCTGATGAGAGAACAAAGGCATTGGTAGTCTCACCCAGCCCCTATGAACTATGAGACTCACCCATCAGGTAAGATGTGCGCATGCGTGTACCAAGGAGCACTACAGTTCTGTAGACCAAATGCTTTCTAATTTGCCAGGCCCACTTCACTGGAGAGAATCCAGTTCCTGTAAGAGAAACCTGGTTAAAAAAACATGATAGTGGAAGTTCCAAGCTCTAGGATTAACTTACTCTATAGTTTAATTGAATTGACGTGGTGTCAAGCTGAGTGGGAAACATTTGCTTATATTCCTAGACAAATGCTCCTGTCAGGCTTAATCAGAAAGAAGCCTTTCTTTCTAGTGAATAATCGCTAAAGCAGAGGCTCACGGGTGGGCAAGGTACCAAGCATGAGGGAAGTGTGAATGCTCTTCCCCGACCTGAAACATTTATTCCAACCTACTAAGATGCAGTACACAGGTTAAGTCTTTTTTTCCATCAACTTGACACAAGGAAGGGTCATCTGAAAAGGGGACTCTCAACTCAGAAAAGGCTTTCTTCAGATTGGTCTGTGGCATGACTGTGAGGCATTTTCTTGACTAATGATGAGGAAGGGTCGAGGTCACTGTGTGCTGTGCCACCCCTAAGCAGGTTACTGGGTTATATTAAAAAAAAAAAACAGTGAGTCAGGTATGGTACATACCAGCCCTCAGAAGGCAGAGGCAGGCAGATCTCTTGTGAGTTCAAGGCTAGCCTGGTCTAGATAGCTACAGAACAGCCAGGACTAGAGAAATCCTGTTTCAAAAAACTCCAAAACCAAAATCAAACAACAACAAATCCAGAAAGAAAGAAAGAAAGAAAGAAAGAGAGAGAGGGAGAGAGAGAGAGAGAGAGGGAGGGAGGGAGGGAGGGAGGAAGAAAGAACCCTACCCAAACAAATAAAAGGCAATCTCAGTAAGAAGGAAGTGGTGTTGCTGCCGCCACCCCCCCCCCCCACCTTCAGTTTCTGCCTTCAGGTTTTTGCTTCACTTCCTGCTCCCCCCCCCCCCAAGTGACTATGTTGCAAGTATAAATAAGTTTTTTCTCTCCACGTTGCTTTTGGTCACATTACTTATCACAGTAACAGAAAGCAAGCTAGGACACCTTGCCGAAGAGGAGATGGAAAGAACAGAAGCTAAAAGCTAGAGTAGGGCTGAGAATGTCTTCTGCTGGGAGAGACCCAGTGGTCCAAATTTCGGAATCTCAGTGGCTGCTGATGCTTGCACTGGGTCCTCATGACAATGGGTGTGCCAATAGTCAGGATTGGATGGGAAAGGGCCGGGGGTCTCCTCGCTACTGAACTGATTCAGGGAGCTTTCATTATGAACCTACTGATGATCCACTAGGCTCTAACAGGTAGTTCCATAAAGGTCACACATATGGTTTGGGTTAAATGGAATGAGTGACAAAACCAAATCAAAAGCCATGAATTTGAGAAGGGGACTGTAGAGAGGCAGCTGATATGGATGGAAAGAAGAAAATGGGAATTTTGAAGACAGTAACCACAATGTGTTTTATACGTGTATCATATTGTTAAAGAACAAAAGTAATTTTTTAAAAGTGAAAGACATCTTTGAAAAGAAATGAAGAGTTTCTAAGCAAGATATCTGAAGTCAACCTCTGTTCACATGCATAAACACAGATATACTGTGCAAACACCTCCCCACTCCCCCCCCCCCCCCACACACACTAATGAAAGGTAAATCAGGGCATGATGATTCATACCTGTAATCCTAGTACTCAATTCAAAGACAGCCTGGCCACCATAGTGAGTTGCAAGTTTTTCCAACAAACATGAGCTCCTTTACTCTAGACTCCTAACAGATTCAGTAATGTGCCACACAGTGATATCGGGCTGTGTGTAGGACAGTGCTTCTATAAGTAGTGTATTGCCTACTGAATCATAGCCATATTTTGTTTATGTGAATGGACTCTATGATGCTCATACAATGGCAAAATAATTTGCTGGCACTCTTCTCAGAGCATACAGCTGTCAAATTACATGTAGCTCCATTAATGATTTTGCTATCAAACCAGAGAGGAACATTTTATGTGCCAGCCTGACTGGTCTATGGGATATCCATATATCAGTTTAAATACTCTTTGGGGGTGTGTGTCTGGGAATGTTTTCAGGAGAATTTAGAATTTGAATCAGGGTATCAGAGAATCAGGTGGCCTTCTACAATGTTCTTCCAATATGCTGTAGGTAGTTGTAGGTTGCTAGAGGGTGCTGGAGGTTGCTGGAGGAGTGTTGTTTCTTTCCTCTCTCTGACTGTCTGCTAGAGCTGCTGGTAGTCCTTTGCCCACAGTGTTCCTGGATCTAAAACCTCAGACTTAGTCTGGTGTTTACGGCATCAGCTCACAGTCTTGAGCTGCTTTTGTGAGTGTCCATCTTATAGATGATAGATGATAGGATATTGGACTTTGTGAATGTGGATCAATATATCACAATAAACCACACACAGGCACACTCAACTCTTTATTTTTTCTTTGAGAAATCCAGTTGATACAGAACCTTGGGTTCTACATCTGCCCTGTCTTCAGGGCAGGCACTAGTGTAGGTTATATAGATAGTGCACATGAATGAAAGCCCTACCCCATTGTTGACTCAAAACAAATTTCGTTTTACAAATGAGAAAACTGTTCAGAGGGAATGAGATAATTGAAGTATCATTGGTTCTCTATCCAATGTCTATCTCAGCATCTTTCTTCCTCTCTTAAAATTACCAAGATTCTGAACCTATTAAGTTATGATTTTTTTCACCCCAAATACATCTAACTAGTAACTTAAAATTTTTTAAATACTTCTAAACTGCTACCCAAACTATACAGACTCATGGAATCTACCATCCTTCTAATGTGACTTATAACACTATATAGTCATTCTGCTCCGTAGCTTTCAGGCCCATCTGTTAGCTCATATAAAACAGGATTTATATTAAATGAGATTTAAAAACACATCATCACCGACCAAATTGAACATCATTTGATGGAAGAAAAAAAACCATATGCTGGCAATTTTATTTCTGATTCTTGGCTTGAGGCTATTTGGGTTCTAGAGGAGAGGGTGCCCCTTCTCCAGACCTTACTATACAGTAGCCATAGTGTCATTCCTCAGTCCTCTAGCTTTGGGCAGTAGCTACTATCTGAGGGTTGAGTTGCTGAGATGTTCTATCCTTACAAAAGACAGTTGAATCTCCCTATTCAGACCCACTGTTTAAAGAGAGCAGTTCCACAGTCTCACTCACAACCCAGCTTGCATAGAATCAGATTTTTGCTTTATTTTTATTGTTTTTTTAGCTGCTACAGTTTGGGGGAATAATTGGTAACAATGGTTACGCAAGGGCTGAAAGAACAGGAATGGACATTTAAAATTTGGAACAGAATAACAAAATAGAGCCAAGATCAGTCTTCAGTGTGTGTTTGTTGCTAAGGAATATGGTCATTAGATGCTAGGGATGTTGATGTGTTTGGAATAGAGAAAACTAAACCTTACAATCACACACCAGGGCTGTGTGCTGTGTAATGCTCTACAGATTTCTCACACGAACCTCAAAGTAACCAAGGGTAAGACAATTCATTTCACTAAGGTCAGCCAGCTGATACTCAGGACTTGGTTACATTAAGATCACACACACACCATTTTTAATCCTCTTAACTTGGGGCTGGGCTAGAGGTAGATATCATTTCTATTTGAGAGATTAGAAACTACACGTAAAAGCTGTGTAATTCACAGTCCCAGGACAGATGTGTGTCAGATGATTCCATGTTAGAAACACCATTCTGACCTTAAAACTCAGTATGTAGGCCCCAACACTGGCCCAAATGAGAACAAAGACCCTATCCATCAACCTAGTCCAGAGTTCCAGAAAAATAAACAAATCTTGCTTTCTGGCTTCTGTAGTTCTGCTGATCAAGTGTGAGAACTAGGATGTAGGTATAAATAAATCAGAGCTGTAAGGTTCAGGGCAGTATAATTTGGGCAAGTTTCCCATGCAGCCACTGGCTGGCAATAAAGACTTTTTTTTGTTTTAAGAACATCTGTGTTGTGGTCTCTGGTGGGCTTACCTCACAACAGAAGTGGGATACACTCCCTAAGCAACCTCTCCAGTATGATCTCTGTGACATCCTCTGGTGTGGCTCTGCTCTGAGTATTTCATATTTTGTTTGTCTCCCATTCTTCAAGGGGATATCATCACTGATGTATTCATTTCCTTGCTCTCTGCTGACTTCGGCTATTGAATATCTACAGTCCTCACATTCCATTTTGGTTTAGATTTCAATCAATTGAAATGTAATCCTGAATACTATTAGCTGAGAGAAAGAGCATCAAATATTAATCCTTCAGGGATAGTGTACTTTGCAGAAGACTCTGGAAAGGCAAAGATCTTTCATAGCCATATAATTCTAACAAACAATGGAAGCAAAAGCAGGGTGATAGGGAAGATAGTTGTGAAATAAGGGAGTGGCCAATTAGGAACTTCAGAAGAAGCAGACTCCAAGTGGAGTACATTGGAAATGTTTGGTCTTCAGGCAATTTGGGGTCAAGCAGTCTACAGTCTGCCAGTGTTTTGAGGTGCATCAAATATATTTAATGCACATCAAATGATTTCTTCCATTTCCTGAGTTTATTTTGTTTGAATTCAGTGCTATGACTAAGAGGTTACCTTGCTGCAATGACCAGGTAAAAAGCAAGATCAGAGTAGGAGAAAAATCAGAGCTAGCCATATCAGGGTTTGGTGATTTCCTGGGAAATACAGTGGGCTGATTTAAAACTGAATACATGAGCCAACCTCAATGTATAGTTGCTGAGTTGGTAAACTACCAGGTTTAATCAAATCCAAAGTGTTTTAGTGTTTAGTGTTTTAGACAAGCAGACTCTAAGCTCTCACCCATGAAAAGCAAATAGGAAGTATCTGAATATTTTCATTACAACTGGTGATTTCCAAATCTGTATCCCCAGGAGCCAGAACAGTCTTCCCTCCCCTTAGAGTTCGGTTCACAAATTAACTATTTCCCCTGAAATTGAAATTGGAAGAGTTTCCCTGAGCAGAAAGCAATTTTATTCCCCTTTTATTTTGTTCCTAAGTGCAGGTTAGCTTGAAGCTTGGTGATGCCCTGCTCAGTGGAGATGCTCCCGGCTGACCTGTTCCTCTCAGCAATGTCACCTTACAGATGAATTGGAGTCTCTGAATCAGGGGATAAAAGCTGTCTTGGAACTTGGCATTTTCTTAGCTTATCGCACAGAGTTTTTTGGCAAGTCCTTCAAACTTTAAGTGCTTCCAATTTTCTCTAATGTAATTTACCTTGTCATGTCCTCCAGGGGTGGCGAGTGAAGGTTAATGGGATGGGGCAGCTGCTCTGATGTTCTGGAGAGGATACACATATACATATATCAAACAATGGTGAGATATGGATAACTTGTAAAACGGGAAGGATCTGTCATTGATGCAGCGCTATATACACATTGACTATTTTCTTGCTAGGCCAATCTTATTACAGGCCTGGCCCTAGGAGACATTCTGATGCATATGGAAACAAGAGGAAGGTTGCTCTGTCTACTTCATTCATAGTTATTTACCCTATTGCAGACCTCATAATGCCATCCTATTGCTTTATGAGTGAATTATATGTCAGAATGTCAAATTTGTGTTTTGGCCTTTGTTTTCTACTCCCAGCTTATCTTATCACCCCCTGTCTTACATTCTCTCTAAGGCCCTCTTTCTTTGTTTTTAATCTTTTCCAACATACCAGGTTTTCCTCTTTCGGGGTACATTCTTACATGTTCACTCCCTGTTCTTTTCACTTGTAACTCTCATCTCTCATTTTTCCAGCATTATCACCTGACTGGCTGTCCGTTTCTGTTGAGACATGCCTTCTCTGAGAAGGCTTTGTGGCCTCTCAAACCTGGGCAGACAGGGCTTCACATATGTCCATTTCACTATGTGCTTTTTCTTTCTGGGTGATTCCTTGGAACAGTAGCTCTCAACCTTAGCTGCGCCCGCACACACACACACACACACACACACACACACACACACACACAGTACATTCAAAGATTAACACTTTGTGACACTCTCTAGGTGAATCCAGGGCACATGTCAATTGTACTGGGCCTTGTAGTCATCAGAGTGGGAACAGTCATGCCTGTCATATACAGAAAGCTTGCATTCTTTTTGCATGTAAACACTGGCCTGCAATCTCATGCTGCTCTTTGGGTAAGTACATGTGACCTTAGAAGTTTGCACATCCTGAACTTTGGTGGTCAGCTCACTATTAGAGGATTAGGCCTATGGATATCTGTAGGCTCTTAAGGAGATATTAATTAATTAAGCTGCTAGTTTGGTGCATACCTATGGTTCCAGCATTTTGGGAGCGTGAGACAAGAGAATTAGAAATTTCAGTGTCCCCTATGTTACAGAGGGAGACCCTGTCTCAAACAAAACTAACCAAAACCACATAAATAAAGCTAATTCATATATTTTTGGGAAATTAAGCCATGCTGACTAAAAATTTTCCCATTCTTCATTCTCGCTAATTTTCTTCCACTGGCTCATTCTTATTCAGTAAAGAGGCTTATTTATAAAGCCAAATTAAGATTAGATTAAAAAAAAGGGAAATTACTTAAGCCTTCTGGGATGTTTTTGCTCTGATGTGATGGCTGTTGCCTCATCTAGACAGTCCTGATATTTGACATAGTTTGTTGAAAGGCTTTGGAGTCGCAGGATGGACTATCACCGAATACCATTTATTCCCACAGTAAGTCCTTCCAGAGCCTTTAATGATTGCATTGGACAGTGGCCTTGCAACCAAAGACAGGGAGTTTCTGTCCTCCAGCTCAGGAAGAAAAGCTGCCCATTCTCCTCCTCCAGGCTCTGACATAACGATGGTGTGATGCATGCTGTTGATTCCCATCTCTCTAAGGACTCACAGAAGTTCTGGCACACAGTCATCACATCACTGAGTGATTGATAAGGTAATCAAATTATTGGTTATTGGTCAGTTATCCTCTGACTTCATTGAAATAGAAAATTGCTTGAGTCTTTTAAAACAAAACAAGATTTTCTGGAGGAGTAAATGTAATTCCTAAGTGAAAATTAACACAGGGACAACAAAACGAATCAACACCACAGCCTTACAGCAGAACTCTGTGGAGGCATCATCATGGAAGCCTACAGCAGAAATCTGGAGAGTGTCATAATGGCAGGCTTACAGGAGAACTCTGGGGAGTGTCACCATGGTAGCCTTACAGCAGAACTCTAGGGAATGTCACCATGGCAACCTGACAGCAGAACTCTGTGGAGCTGTCATCATGGCAGTCTTACAGCAGACCTCTGTGGAGTGTCACCATGGCAATCTTAAAGCAGAACTCTGTGGAGGTGTCACCATGGCAGCCTTACAGCAGAACTCTGGGGAGTGTTACCATGGCAGCCTTACATCAGACCTCTGTGGAGGTGTCACCATGGCAGCCTTAAAGCAGAATTCTGCAGAGTATAACCATAGCAGCCTTATAGCAGAACTCTGTGGAGCTGTCATCTTGGAAACCTTAAAGCAGAACTCTAGGAGGTGTCACCATGGGAGCCTTACAGCAGAACTCTGAGGAGGTGTCATCATGGCAGTCTTACAGCATAACTCTGGAGATTTGTCATCATGGAAGCCTTAGAGTAGTACTCTGGGCAGTGTCACCATGGCAGCCTTACAGTAAACTCTGTGGAGTGTCTCCATGGCAACCTTACAGTAGATCTCTGGGGAGGTGTTACCAAGGCAACCTTACAGCAGAACTTTGTGGAGGTGACATCATGGCAGTCTTTAAGCAGAAGTCTGTGGAGTGTCACCGTGTCAACCTTACAGCAGAACTCTGTTGAGGTGTCTCCATGACAACCTTACAGCAGATCTTGGGGCGGTGTCCTCATGCAGCCTTTGAGCAGAACTCTGGGGAGTGTCACAATGGCAGTCTTACAGCAGAACTCAGTGTCACCATGGCACCCTTACAGCAGAACTCTGTGAAGGTGTCACCATGCCAGGTTTACAGAAGAACTCAGTGGAGGTGTGACCATGGCAGCCTTACAGCAGATCTCTGGGGAGTGTCACTATGGCAGCCTTTACAGCAGAACTCTGTGGAGCTGTCACCATGGTAGTCTTACAGCATAACTCTGTTGATTGTCATCATGGCAGCCTTACAGCAGAACTCTGTGGTTGTGTGTCCATGGCAACCTTAAAGCAGAAAACTGGGGGTGTTACCATGGCAGCCTTACAGCAGAAATCTGGGATGCTGTCACCATGACAACCTTACAGTAGAACTCTTAGGAGGTGTTTCCATTGCAACCTTATAGCAGAACTTTTGGAGGTGTCATCATGGCAGACCTACAGCAGAAGACTATGGAGGGCCAACATGGCAGCCTTAGGGCAGAACTCTGGGAAGTGTCACCATGGCAGCCTTAGAGCAGAACTCTGTGGTTTGTCACCATGGCAGTCTTACAGCAGAACTCTGTGGAAGTGTCATCATGGAATCCTAGAGCAGAAATATAGAGTGTGTCATAATGGTAGGCATACAGCAGAACTCTGGAGAGTGTCATCATGGCAGTCTTACAGCAGAACTCTGGAGAGTTGACACCATGGAAGCCTTACAGCAGAACTCAGGGCAGTGTAACCATGGCAGCCTTATAGCAGAACTCTGGGGAGTGTCACCATGGCAACCTTTCAGCAAAACTCTGTGGAGGTGTCATCATGGCAGCCTTACAGCAGTACCATGTGGCGGTATCATCATGGCCACCTTACAGACAAACTCTGGGGAGTGTCACCATGTCAGCCTTAGAGCAGAATTCTGGGGTGGTGTCACCATCGCAGCCCTAAAGCAGATCTCTGGGGAGGTGTCTCCATGGCACCCTTACAGTAGAACTCTGGGGAGGTGTCTTCATGGCAGCCTTACAGAAGAACTCTGGGGAATGTCACCATGGCAGCCTTATAACAGAACTCTGGGGTGGTGTCACCATGACAGCCTTACAGCAGAACTCTATTGAGTGTCACCATGGCAGCCTTAAAGCAGAACTCTAGGGAGGTGTTTCCATGGCAGCCTTACAGAAGAACTTTGGGGAATGTCACCATGGCAGCCTTATAGCAGAACTCTGGGGTGGTGTCACCATGACAGCCTTACAGCATAACTCTATTGAGTGTCACCATGGCAGCCTTAAAACAGAACTTTGGGGTGGTGTCACCATGGCAACCTTACAGCAGAACACTGGGCAGGTATTTCCATGGCAACCTTACAGCATAACTCTGGGGAGGTGTCATCATGGAAGTCTTACAGCCCAACTCTGTGGAGGTGTCACCATGGCCAACTTAGAACAGAATTCTGTTGAGTGTCACCATGGCAGCCTTAAAACAGAACTCTGGGGTGGTGTCACCATGGCAACCTTTCAGCAAAACTCTGTGGAGGTGTCATCATGGCAGCCTTACAGCAGTACCATGTGGCCATATCATCATGGCCACCTTACAGACGAATTCTGGGGAGTGTCACCATGGTAGCCTTAGAGCAGAATTCTGGGTTGGTGTCACCATGGCAGGCTTAAAGCAGAACTCTGGGGTGGTGTCACCATCACAGCCCTAAAGCAGATCTCTGGGGAGGTGTCTCCATGGCAACCTTACAGTAGAACTCTGGGGAGGTGTCTTCATGGCAGCCTTACAGCAGAACTCTGGGAAGTGTCACCATGGCAGCCTTACAGCATAACTCTATTGAGTGTCACCATGGCAGCCTTAAAACAGAACTTTGGGGTGGTGTCACCATGGCAACCTTACAGCAGAACACTGGGCAGGTGTTTCCATGGCAACCTTACAGCATAACTCTGGGGAGGTGTCATCATGGAAGTCTTACAGCCCAACTCTGTGGAGGTGTCACCATGGCCAACTTAGAACAGAATTCTGTTGAGTGTCACCATGGCAGCCTTAAAACAGAACTCTGGGGTGGTGTCACCATGGCAACCTTACAACAGAAAACTGGGGAGGTGTTTCCATGGCAACCTTACAGCAGAACTGTGTGTAGTGTCTCCATGGCAACATTACAACACAACTCTGTGGAGGTGTCACAATAGCAGCCTTACAGTAGAACTCTGGGGAGGTGTCTCCATTGCAACCTTAAAGCAGAACACTGGGGAGGTGTCATCATGGCAGCCTTACAGCCCAACTCTGTGGAGGTGTCACCATGGCCACCTTAGAACTGAATTCTTTTGAGTGTCACTATGGCAGCCTTAAAACAGAACTCTGGGGTGATGTCACCATGGCAACCTTACAGCAGAATTCTGTGGAGGTGTCACAATGGCAGCATTACCACAGAACACTGTGGAGGTGTTTCCATGACAACCTTATAGCAGAACTCTGTGGAGGTGTCACCATGGCAGCCCATGCTGAACTCTGGAGAGTGTCATAATGGCAACCTTACAGTAGAACTCAGGGGAGTGTCATCATGGCAACCTTACAGCAGAACTCTGGGGAGGTGTCATCTTGGCTGACTTACAGCAGAACTCTGTGCAGGTGTCATCATGGCAGACTTACAGATAACTCTGGGGAGCGTCACCATGGCAGCCTTACAGTGGATCTCTGTGGAACTGTCATCATGGCAGTATTACAGCAGAACTCTGTGGAGTGTCACCATGGCAGCCTTAAAACAGAACTCTGTGGAGGTATCACTATGGCAGCCTTACTGCAGAACTCTGGGGATGGACACCATGGCAGCCAAAGCAGAATTCTGGGTAGTGTCACCATGGCAGCCTTACAGTAGAAATCTCTGGAGGTGTCACCATGGCAGCCTTACAGCAGAACCCTGAGGAAGTGTCGTCATGGCAGTCTTACAGCATAACTCTGGAGATTTGTCATCATGGAAGCCTTACAGTAGATCTCTGGGGAGGTGTTACCAAGGCAACCTTACAGCAGAACTCTGTGGAGGTGACATCTTGGCAGTCTTTAAGCAGAAGTCTGTGGAGTGTCACCCTGTCAACCTTACAACAGAACTCTGTGGAGGTGTCTCCATGACAACCTTACAGCAGATCTTGAGGCGGTGTCCTCATGGCAGCCTTTCAGCAAACTCTCTGGAGTGTCACCATGCCAGCCATCGAGCAGAACTCTGGGGAGTGTCACCATGGCAGCCTTACAGCAGAACTCAGGGTAGTGTCACCATGACACCCTTACAGCAGAACTCTGTGGAGGTATCACCATGCCAGGTTTACAGAAAAACTCAGTGGAGATGTCACCATGGTAGCCTTACAGCAGATCTCTGGGGAGTGTCACCATGGCAGCCTTACAGCAGAACTCTGTGGTTGTGTGTCCATGGCAACCTTAAAGCAGATCTCTGGGGGTGTCACCATGGCAGCCTTACAGTAGAACCCTCTGGAGGTGTTTGCATTACAAACTTATAGCAGAACTTTTGGAGGTGTCATCATGGCAGTCCTATAGCATAAGACCATGAAGTGACACCATGACAGCCTTAGAGCAGAACTCTGTGGTGTGTCACCATGGCAGCCTTACAGCAGAACTTTGTGGATGTGTCAACATGGCAGCCTTGAAGCAGAACTCTGGGGAGGTGTCACCATGGCAGCCTTATAGCAGAATATTGCGTAGTGTAGCCATAGCAGCCTTATAGCAGAACTCTGTGGAGGTGTCATCATGGCAAGCTTACAGAAGAACCCTGTGGAGGTGTCACCCTGGTAGCCTTACAGCAGAAATCTGTGGTGGTGGCATCATGGAAGCCTAGAGCAGAACTCTAGAGAGTGTCATCATGGCAGTCTTACAGCAGAACTCTGGAGAGTTGTCACCATGGAAGCCTTACAGCAGAACTCAGGGCAGTGTCACCATGGCAGCCTTATAGCAGAACTCTGGGGAGTGTCACCATGGCAGCAGAACTTTTTTGAGGTGTCATCATGGCAGTCTTACAGCAGTACCCTGTCGCAGTATCATCATGGCCACCTTACAGACGAACACTGGGGAGTGTCACCATGGAAGCCTTACAGCAGAACTCAAGGGAGGTGTCTCCATGGTAACCTTACAGCAGAATTCTGTGTAGGTGTCTTCATGGAAACCTTACAGCAGAACTCTGGGTAGGTTTTACCATGGCAGCCTTATAACAGAACTCTGTGGAGGTGTCACCATGGCATCCTTACAGAAGAAGTCTGTGGAGGTGTCTCCATGGAAACCTTACAACAGAACCCTGGGGAGGTGCAATCATGGCAGTCTTACAGCAGAACTGTGGGAAGTGTCACCATGGCAGCCTTATAGCAAATCTCTGTGGAGCTGTCATCATGGAAGACTTACAGCAGAACTCTGGGGAGGTGTCACCATGGCAGCTTACAATAGAACTCTGGAGAATGTATCCATGACAGACTTACAGCAGAACTCCTGGGAGTGTCACCATGCAGCCTTACAGCAGAACCCTGTGGAGGTGTCATCATGGAAGTCTTACAGCAGAACTCTGGGGATTGTCACCATGGCAACCTTACAGCAATTCTCTGTGGAGCTGTCACCATGGCAGCCTTACAGCAGAACCCTAAGGAGGTTTCATCATGACAGTCTTACAGCCGAACTCTGTGGAGTGTCACCATGGCTGCCTTACAGCAGAAATCTGTGGAGGTTTCATCATGTCAGCCTTACAGCAGAACTCTGGAGATTGTCATAATTGCAGCCTTACAGAAGAATTCTGGGGAGTGTCATCTTGTCAGCCTTACAGCAGAACTCTGTGGAGTTGTCACTATGGGAGTCTTAGAGCAGAACTCGGTGGATTGTCACCATGGAAGCCTTACAGCAGAACTTTGGGGAGTGTCACCATGGCAGCCTTACAGGTGAACTCTGGGGATTGTCATCATGCCAGCCTTATAGCAGAACTGTGGGGAGTGTCACCATGGCAGTTCTACAGCAGAACTCTGTGGAGGTGTCACCATGGAAGCCTTACAGTAAATCTCTGTGGAGCTGTCATCATGGCAACCTTACAGCAGAACTCTGGGGTCGTGTTACCATGGCAGCCTTACAGTAGAACTCTGGTTAGTGTATACAGGTCAGATAGCAGAACTTTGAAGAGTGTCACATGGAAACCTTACAGAAGAACTCTGTGGAGGTGTCACCATGGCAGCCTTACAGCAGAACCCTGTGGTGGTGTCATCATGGAAGTCTTTCAGAAGGACCCTGTGGAGTGTCACCATGGCAACCTTACAGCAGAACTCTGTGGAGGTGTCTCCATTGCAACCTTACAGCATCAGTCTGGGAAGGTGTATCATGACAGCCTTACAGCAGAACTCTGGGGAGTGTCACAATGGCAGACTTACAGCAGAACTCTTTGGAGGTGTCATCTTGGCAGTCTTACAGCAGAAATCTGGGGAGTGTCACCATAGCAGCCTTATAGCAAATCTCTGTGGAGCTGTCATCATGGCAGACTTACAGCAGAACTCTGGGGAGGCGTCATCATGGCAGCCTACAACAGAACTCTGCAGAGTGTAACCATGTCAGACTTAGAGCAGAACTCTGGGGAGTGTCACACTGGCAGCCTTACAGCAGAACACTGGAGAGTGTAACCATGTCAGACTTACAGCAGATCTCTGGGGAGTGTCACCTTGGAAGCCTTACAGCAGAACCCTGAGGAGGTGTCATCATGGCAGTCTTAAAGCAGAACTCTGTGGATTATCATCATGGCAGCCTTAGAGCAGATATCTGGGGAATGTCACCATGGCAGCCTTACAGCAGATCTGTGTAGGTGTCTCCATGGTAGCTTTACAGCAGAACTCTGGGGAGTTGTCATCATGGCAGCCTTACAGCAGAACTCTGGCGATTGTCACCATGGCAGCCTTATGATAGAACTTTTGGGAGTGTCATCATGGCAGCCTTACCGAACTCTGTGGAGGTGTCATCATGGCAGCCTTACATCAAAACTCTGGAGAGTGTCACTATGGCCCTTTTAAAATATGTATTTATTATTATATCTAAGTACACTGCA
The DNA here is from genome assembly GCF_000001635.26 of Mus musculus. Lineage (NCBI taxonomy): Eukaryota > Metazoa > Chordata > Mammalia > Rodentia > Muridae > Mus > Mus musculus. Next base: position 19,915,011 of record NC_000079.6, on the reverse strand, counting down.
GCTGTCTTCATACAGCACCAGAAGTGGGCATTAGATTTCATCATGAATGATTGTTAGCCACCATGTATTTGCTGGGATTTGTACCCAGGACCTTCAGAAGATCAGTCAATGCTCGTAACCACTGAGCCATCTCTCCAGCACCATGGCCCTTTTGAGAACTCCTGATGTGCTGCAGACCCTCTGGATCCCTTTGTCTGCATGGAATGGGTCTCTGGGGGCAGGTGGGCAAAGCATCAGGGAATGAAAAACAGATGCACACAGGAGAGGTTGTGTAGAATCTGAATGTAATTTGTCAAATTGAGCATCAAACTTTTTATACAGAAGAAAATAGCGAAGTTGGGTGACACACCTGCAAGGTACAAAGAGGTTCCCGGATTCTTACACAAAACAGAGGAATACAAACACAGAAGGTCTAATAGGAACCACCTGGGATAGAATTCATTGTTAACAACTGGGATCAAAAAGAGCTCCACCTAAGATCCACTTAATCTTAGAAGCCAGAGTCAAGGGCTTCGTGCCCTTGTCATAGTTTCTATTTTAGTCTATTGTATAGTCCACCTTCCCCCTAGGCCATTGTAAATATGTGTGTATGGTTGTAACTCAGCTATCTATAGTTCTAAGTATCTACTCTGGTTCCTCCTTAGGTCTCAAACTTCCTTCTTCCTAGGTGATGGTAAATTCCTGTGTAGGGCAGTGACTTAATTTTTATTCAAAGTGATAATGTAATACCAGAGGCAATTCTGAATGTCACTGAATAGGCAACATTCTTACTGAATTCTAAGCCCATGGTCAGCTCAAGGACTTTCTAGGACATTGGAACACTGGTGAAGGCTTAGCTATGTCAGAATTCAATCTTAAAAGGCACTTATAATAAGATAATACTAAAAGAGAGCATGTGGATCCATACACCAGACTAACTCGGGAATAGGGTATGAGTATATGGGTTAATGAGAACACCAAACTCCAGGAGGTGAGTTTCCATGAAACTCTCTGCCTCGTGAGTGGCTTTTAGGCTGCACAGCCTGTCAAGCTGACTCGACCGGAGTGCGTGGCACTGATGCTCCTCAGAGCTCTTGATGACATTCACTCCTGCTTCTCTTGATTGTGTTGCATCCATTTTCTCTTTCATGAGTGAGCAAGAAATAGGAACTGGGCACAGCTGGTGCCACTCAATCTATGATTTTTCAATTTTTTCCTCTAGAGTAGAAAAGCCCGCATTGTTCAAATTTTTGCCATTACAACTTCAAATGAAGAAATCTGAATAGCTCAGGATGAAAAAAGTTTCAAATTCAGGATCAGCCAGAGAAGCTCACCATATGGATGTTCCTGTAACAACTTGGAAAGGGAGGAAGGTTTTAAAAAGAGTAGCCCCCTTCTTTTCTAAAATGTGTACTATGTCCTTGTTCCTAGAGACCTGTTGAGTCCTTCGGGGTAGATGGATAAATAGACTCCTGGAGAAATACAATGAGATGTAAATGTCCTGTAGATAGATTAAACTACAGCAATGACTGAGAACACTTGGCTTTGGCAAATCATAGACCAAAATGCTAACATTTAGAAATACTTACCTGTCTTTATAATTCTATTCAAGTTATGATGAAATTTATTCCAGAGTGTTCCAAACCTGGGAAGGTAAGTTTCTGATAACAACATGTGGCCCAAATGAAGTAACCAGAGAATGGGGGCAGCTGTATCACCTTGGGACGGGTCTTCCTGACTGCTTTGATAGCTTTGGTGGCTTTAGGATCAGATGGCCCTTGATCTGAAGAGCACGCCTTTACCCAGGAGTGCATATGAAGCTATTGTTTGAGTACCTCCCAAAGCTTCATGTAATATGTATGGGAAATTTAGACTCTTCAATAGTTTTCCTTTTCTTATTGTCCCTAATTTTTCATTGTATCTCAAATGGAAGGCTCTGACAATCTTGATGACAGCGAGGAATCCTTTGGGTGGTTTTATGGTTTTAGACTACTAATATTTTGGTGCTTTTTTCTGGTAATACAGGTTTCCAAATGCTGGAGAGAGAGAGAGAGAGAGAGAGAGAGAGAGAGAGAGAGAGAGAGAGAGAGAGCGAGCACTGGTCCTTCCCAAGGTAGAAAAGTGAAATTATCATTGCTGCAAGAAGCACCTTGTCGGGGCTTGAGAGATGGCTCAGTGGTTAAGAGCACTGATTGCTCTACCAGAGATCCTGAGTTCAATTCCTAGCCACCACATGGTGGCTCACAACCATCCAATACACTCTTCTGGTGTGTCTGAAGAGAGCGACAGTGTACTCACATACATAAAATAAATAAATATATAAAAAAAGAAGCACCCTGTGACAGCTGAGTTGAGGGAGAAGTGTCATGGACACGGTCAAGTGGCAGAAATGATTCATATGATATGAGGACTGGGGAAAATGCAGAGAAACCAAAGATTCCTGGAAGAAGGAGCAGAGAAGCTCCTGGATCCTAGCTGAGAAGGGAACAAAGCAGGGTTTTTCAGGAGGTTGAGATCTGGGTCCAAGAAGACTGAATAGAGCTGTCAGCTGGAGGGCCGAGGGAAGAATGCAAATGGAGCCGGACAGATAACGGGTCTGGAAAGCAGGAAGGAGGTAGACTTCTTTCCATCTTGTCAATTGTCCCTTCCCAGGCCAGTCTCCCAGGAAAATGCAACGGCAGTCAGATTCTCCCCACTTGTTTTCAGTAGGACTGCTTTCCTGTGGCAGGCTTGGCAGACAGTTTCCATACAAATTGCCCCTGTGTGCCTGTCACATTTTAAATAGGGTTCTTCGGTGAAGTTGCAGTTCAAAGTAGCAAGAGTTTAAAAAATTGCTTTAAAACAAGCACTTCAACTGTGCTTCTGCCCTCTGCCAGCATAATTGCTCTCAAGGGGCAAATGAATTTTCACTTAACCAAATGAATTAATAGATATATAGCAGCTGTGGGGACAGCCTCCCCTAACATACACCCAGATCTGTGATTTAGAGGCAGAGGGTGGAATGCAGAGGGAACCAGAGGGCTCTGCATAAGGAATGGAGTTGAATTCAGAATGCATGTGGAGCAGGGAGGGAAGCAGCTGAGGAAGTGCCAACTCTGCTGAGTAGTGGCTCAGAGGCTGGGTGTGGAGAAGAAATGAGCAGGGAAAACTGAACAAGGAGCTGAGAGCTTCTCCTGTGGGGCCTGGTGAGGACTTCGAAAAGCCTTGCTGATCTTGCTCTCTCCCAGGGAGACCTGTAAGAACAAAATGCTGGACTATGTCACTCATTAAAAAGCCACAAGGGCAAACTGAGTTTCAATAACATCAGATTTCAAAACACACCAATGTTCTATAGCTTTAGATTTAACCACTGTTGAAATAAAAATATTTTGAAAAAAATGTGTTTATAATGGAATATTTACAATGCAAGCTTTCTCTTGGCATTATTGCCTAAACAGTCTAGTATGGCAAGTATTTATGTAACCTTTATGTTATATGTAGTGTTGTTAAAAGTAAGGGAGAGACTACTTAAAAGGCATGGGAGGGTGTATGGAGGTTACATGCAAATACTGCACCATTTCATATACAAACCTTGAACATCCGTGGAGCTTGGCCTGGGAGAAAGCTCCTGCCAACACTAAGGGATGACTACATTCAGTTTTCGTTTCTGCTTTAGAGATGCACAAGAGAAAGCTACTCTAGAACCTCTGCTGAGGGAACCGCCAGCAGTGAATGTTTACGTGAATGGGGAAGAAGCCACTCTATTCCATGTTTGAGTTAGTGTGGGGTGGAGGGACAGGAGCATGGAACACGAGACAGGAGCGAACCTGCAGGCAAGGTGGTTCTGTGGGCTTCTAAGGACTTCAACCAGGAACAGAAGTTGCAGCAGGGAGGGGAAACAGGTGAGGGGGAAGAGGGCTGGCGTTTGTTCTCTTCTGCCGCTTTATTTTACAGGTCTTAAATCCCAAGTTTAAAAACATCATCTAGAATTTTAATAACTGCATAAGAATTGCATTTATATATTTGCTTAGGCAATTATTTTATAAGCTAAAAGCTCAAGCATCCTGAAGTACTGAGAGAATAGAACTGTCTGCCCATTGTATTTGAAAATTACTAAAGTCGTTTGATGTTTGTGCTACTTTTCTTTCTCAGTGTCAAAATAGGTTTTAAAATTTTTATTACTTACTATGTTATTCATTGTTTTATGGAAATGTTTGCATGTAAGGTGCAGAATATTGTGTGTTCCACTTGAGAATTGTAGACATGGACACCTATTCCTAGATGCAAGCCACAATCACTTACACACTAAAGGGTTGGGGACCAAGGTTGAGGTATTCAGCTGTCTCAAGTGGCTGATGTCATAGTTACAGGGAGGAGAGGGAAAGACCATCAGGCTCTCCAGATGCGGAATAGCCCAGCCTATGCTGGTCCCGTAAGCATTACTCCTGAGTGGGAAAAATGGCCTCGCAGAGGTAGCCATTCTGAAACCCACATCCCCTTGCTTGATTTTTCTCCCCTTTCCTCTCACAGGGATATTCTCCACCTTGTTATTTCCTCCTTTGTCTACTTGTTACTCGTTATTGAGAGAAGCCCCTCGACATTGCTCTCCTGCCATGTTGGGTCCCTCTTGGAGGGGAGAATGAGGAAGCGGGGATTAGCTGTGTGACATCCCAGAGGAGGTCAGGTTTAGGCACAGATGGAGGCAGTTTCCTGGTTTCCTGCCTGCCTGATGTATTTCTGCCAGTCTGCTCTGCTGGGTGGTGCACATTCTTCCCAACATCATTTGGTTTCTCTGGAAATGTCGGGCTCTGTTTATCTTGTTTGCTGTTTCTCTTTCTGTTTCTCTCAGTTGTTCTAGCTTCCCTCCTTCCTTTGCTCATTCTCATCCATCATGTTCAAATCAAGTGGAGCTGTAAGAAGACTTCTGGGGCCAAGAACTGGACACAGCACTCAGCAGGATCTGCTTCTCTGCTAGGACCAGAGAAGCACTTTGAGGCATTTTCGAGGAAGGCAGTATACTGCTCTGAAGAGTACTGCTGGCCATCAGAGTAAGGAAAAGGACATGAACCTCATAGTAACTTTGTGCTTTTTCTAAATGGGTAGTAGGGATGTATAAGGATAAATAAGATACTTTATAGGCCAGGAAAGCGTGGCTGGAGCAAGTAAGGGAGCCATCTTGGGTCCAGGATCCCTCGGAGACTAGTCTGCACAGGTGAGAGTGCAGACTACAGAAGCGACACAGCTTCTGGGACTGGCAGAAGCTACACAGCTTCTGGGACAGACCATGTTTCAGGTTCCAGACATCCGGGCACCTTCCCCGCCAGAGGAGCAGTGTCAGCCTTGGAGCGCTCTGACCACCAGAGCAGGTGAGAGGGCCATCTTTTTTCCTGTGTCCCTCGGAGACCAGTCTGTGCAGGTGAGCTTGCAGACTGCAGAGGCAACAAATCTTCTGGGACAGGCCCTGTTTTGGGCCTTCATTATCAGCCAGGAGGTAGGTCTGAACGCTATATATTTGTGCATCTTCCATGCAAGAGAAGAGCTTGCCTACAGAGAGTACTCTGACCACTGAGACTCAGGAGAGAGCTAGACTCTCAGGTCTTCTGACAGAGGCTAACAGAATCACAGGAGGAACAAGGTCCAACCAGAGACAACTATGACAACTATCTCCAGAGATTACCAAATGGTGAAAGGCAAACGTAAGAATCCTACTAACAGAAACTAAGACCACTCACCATCATCAGAACCCAGCACTCCCACCTCAGCCAGTCCTGAATACCCTGACACACCCGAAAAGCAAGACTCAGATTTAAAATCATATCTCATGATGCTGGTAGAGGACATCACGAAGGGCTTTAATAACTCACTTTAAGAAATACAGGAGAACACTGCTAAAGAGGTAGAAGTCCTTAAAGAAATACAGGAAAACACAACCAAATAGGTGATGGAATTGAACAAAACCATCCAAGACCTAAAAAGGGAAGTAGAAACAATAAAGAAAACCCAAAATGAGACAATGCTGGTGTACTGGCTAGTTTTGTGTCAACTTGACACAGCTAGAGTTGTCACAGAGAAAGGAGCTTCAGTTGAAGAAATGCCTCCATGAGATCCACCTGTAAGGCATTTTCTCAATTAGTGATCAATTGGGAAAGGCCCCTTGTGGGTGGGACCATCTCTGGGCTTGGTTCTATAAGAGAGCAGGCTGAGCAAGCCAGAGCAAGCAAGCCAGTAAGGAACATCCCTCCATGGCCTCTGCATCAGCTCCTGCTCCCTGACCTGCTTGAGTTCCAGTCCTGACTTCTTTCAGTGATGAACAGCAATGTGGAAATGTAAGCTGAATAAACCCTTTCCTCCCCAACTGCTTCTTGGTCATGATGTTTGTGCGGGAATAGAAACCCTGACTAAGACAGCTGGAGATAGAAACCCAAGGAAAGAAATCAGGAACCATAGATGTGAGCATCAGCAACAGAATAAAAGGGATGGAAGGAAGAATCTCAGGTGCAGAAGATTCCATAGAGAACTTGGGCACAACAATCAAAGAAAATGCAAAATGCAAAAAGATCCTAACTCAAAACATCCAGGAAATCCAGGACACAATGAGAAAACCAAACCTTTGGATAATAGGAGTAGATGAGAATGAAGATTTTCAACTTAAAGGGCCAGCAAATAACAAAATTATAGAAGAAAACATCCCAAACCTAAAGAAAGAGATGCCTATGAATATACAAGAAGTCTACAGAACTCCAAATAGACTGGATCAGAAAAGAAATTCCTCCAGACACATAATAATCAGAACAACAAATGCACTAAATAAAGATAGAATATTAAAAGCAGTAAGGAAAAATGGTCAAGTAACATATAAAGACAGACCTATTAGAATTACTCCAGACTTCTCATAAGAGACTATCAAAGTCAGAAGATCCTGGATAGATGTTATGCAGAGCCTAAGAGAACACAAATGCCAGCCCAGGCTTCTATACCCAGCAAAACTCTCAATTACCATAGGTGGTGAAACCAAAGTATTCCATGATAAAACCAAATTCACACAATATCTTTCAGTGAATCCAGCTCTTCAAAGGATAATAAAGGGAAAACACCAACACAAGGACGGAAACTACACCCTAGAAAAAGCAAGGAAGTAAACCTCCAACAAACCTAAAAGAAGACAGGCACAAGAACAGAATCCCAACTTAAACAACAAAAATAACAGGAAGCAACAATTACTTTTCTTTAATTTCTCTTAATATCAATAGACTCAATTCCCCAATAAAAAGACATAGACTAATAGACTGGCTACACAAACAGGATCCAACATTTTGTTGCTTACAAGAAACCAACCTCAGGGAAAAGGACAGACACTACCTCAGAGTAAAAGGCTGGAAAACTATTTTCCAAGCAAATGGCCCAAAGAAACAAGCTGGAGTAGCCATTCTAATATCGAATAAAATTGAATCCAAACCAAAGTTATCAAAAAAGACAAAGAGAGGCATTTCATACTCATCAAAGGTAAAATCTACCAAGATGAACTCTCAATTCTGAATATCTATGTTCCAAATACAAGGGCATCCACATTCATTAAAGAAACTTTAGTAAAGTCAAAGCACACATTTCACCTAACATAATAATAGTGGGAGACTTCAACACTCTACTCTCACCAATGGATAGATCCTGGAAACAGAAACTAAACAGAGACACAAGGACACTAACCGAAGTTATGAAACAAATGGATTTAATAGAAATCTACAGAACATTTTATCCTAAAACAAAAGGATATACCTTCTTCTCAGTGCCACATGGTACCTCCTCCAAAACTGACCATATAATTGGTCACAAAACAGGCCTCCAGAGAACAAAAATATTGAAATTATCCCATGCATCCTATCTGATCACCACGGACTAAGGCTGATCTTCAATTAGAACATAAATAATAGAAAGCCAACATTCACGTGGAAACTGAACAGCACTCTACTCAATGATTCCTTGGTCAAGGATGAGATAAAGAAAGAAATTAAAGACTTTTTAGAAAGTGAAGCCACAAGATACCCTAGCATATGGGACACAATGAAGACAATCCTAAGAGGAAAACTCATAGCCCTGAGTGCCTCTAAAAAGAAACTAAGAGAGTGTACACTAGCAGCCTGACAGCACACCTAGAAGCTCTAGAACTAAAGGAAGAAAATTCACCCAAGAGGAGTAGACGACAGGAAATAATCAAACTCAGGGCTGAAATTAACCAAATAGAAACAAAAAGAACTGTTCAAAGAATCAACCAAACCAGGAGCTGGTTCTTTGAGAAAATCAGCAAGATAGATAAACCCTTAGCCAGACTAACTAGAGGGCACAGGGACAGTATCCTAATTAACAAAACAAAAATGTAAAAGGAGCCATAACAATAGAACCTGAGGAAATCCAAAACATCATCAGATCCTACTACAAAAGGCTATACTCAACAAAACTAGAAAACTTGGATGAAATGGCCAACTTCCTAGACAGATACCAGGTACCGAAGTTAAATCAGGATTAGATTAACGATCTAAACAGTCCCATTTCCCCCTAAAGAAATAGAAGCAATCATTAAAGTCAATCAAAAAAAAAAAAAAAGCCCAGGGCCAGATGGTTTTAGTGTAGAGTTCTATCGATCGGACCTTCAAAGAAGACCTAATTCCAACTCTCCTCAAACTATTCCAAAAAATAGAAACAGAAGGTACTCTACCCAAATTTATTCTATGAACTCACAATTACTCTGATAACTAAACCTCACAAAAATCCAACAAAGAAAGAGAACTTCAGACCAATTTCCCTTATGAATATCGATGCAAAAATACTCAATAAAATCCTGGCAAACCGAATCCAAGAACACATCAAAACAATCATCCATCATGACCAAGTAGGCTTCATCCCAGGGATGCAGGGATGGTTTAATATATGGAAATCCATCAACGTAACCCATTTTATATATATATATAAACAAACAAAAACCACATGATCATCTTGTTAGATGCTGAGTAAGCATTTGACAAAATCCAAAACTCATTCATGATAAAAGTCTTGGAAAGATCAGGAACTCAAGACCCATACCTAAACATAATAAAAAAAACATACAGCAAACCAGTGCCAACATCGAAATAAATGGAGAGAAACTCGAAGCAATCCCACTAAAATCAGGGACTAGACAAGGCTGCCCACTTTCTCCCTACCTACTCAATATAGTATTTGAAGTCCTAGCCAGAGGAATTTGACAACAAAAGGAGATCAAGGGGATACAAATTGGAAAGGAAGAAGTCAAAATATCACTATTTACAGATGATATGATAGTATATGTAAGTGACCCCCAAAATTCCACCAGAGAACTCCTAAATCTGATAAACAGCTTCTGTGCAGTAGCTGGATATAAAATTAACTCAAACAAATCAATGGCCTTTCTCTGCAAAAAGGATAAACGGACTGAGAGAGAAATTAGGGACGGAACACTCTTCACAATAGTCACAAATAATATAAAATACCTTGGTGTGACTCTAAATAAGGAAGCGAAAGATCTGTATGATAAGAACTTCAAGTCTGAATAAAGAAATTGAAGAAGATCTCAGAAAATGGAAAGATCTCCCATTCTCATGGATTGGCAGGATTAATATAGTAAAAATGGTTATCCTGCCGAAAGCAACCTACAGATTCAATGCAATCCCCATCAAAATTCCAACTCAATTCTTCACTGAGATAGAAAGGGCAATTTGCAAATTCATCTGGAATAATATAAAACCTAGGATAGCAAAAAGTCTTCTCAAGGATAAAAGAACCTCTGGTGGAATCACCATGCCTGACCTAAAGCTGTACTACAGAGCAATAGTGATAAAAACTGCATGGTACTGGTACAGTGACAGACAGGTAGATCAATGGAATATAATTCAAGCCCAGAAATGAACCCACACACCTATGGTCACTTGATCTTTGACAAGGGAGCTAAAACCATCCAGTGGAAAAAAAAGACAGCATTTTCAGCAAAGGGTGCTGGCACAAGTGGCACTTGTCATGTAGAAGAATGCAAATTGATCCATTCTTATTTCCTTGTACAAAGCTCAAGTCAAAGTGGATCAAAGACTTCCACATAAAACCAAAGAAATTGAAATTAATAGAGGAGAAAGTGGAGGAAAGCCTCAAAGATATGGGCACAGGAGAAAAATTCCTAAACAGAACAGCAATGGCTTGTGCTGTAAGATCAAAAATTGACATATGGGACCTCATAAAATTGCAAAGCTCCTGTAAGGCAAAAGACACTGTCAATAAGACAAAAAGGCCACCAACAGATTGGGAAAGGATGTTTACCAATCCTAAATCTGATAGGGAACTAATATCCAATATATTCAAAGAGCTCAAGAAGTTGAACTCCAGAAATTCAAATAACCCCATTAAAAATGGGGTACAGAGCTAAACAAAGAATTCTCAGCTGAGGAATACCGAATAGCTGAGAAGCACCTGAAAAAATGTTCAGCATCCTTAATCATCAGGGAAATGCAAATCAAACAACCCTGAGATTCCACCTCACACCAGTCAGAATGGCTAAGATGAAAAATTCAGGTGACAGCAGATGCTGGAAAGGATGTGGAGAAAGAGGAGCACTCCTCCATTGCTGGTGGGATTGCAAACTTGTACAACCACTCTGGAAATCAGTCTTGAGGTTCCTCAGAAAATTGGACATAATAATACCGGAAGATCCAGCAATACCTCTCCTAGGCATATACCTAGAAGAAGTTCCAACTGGCATTAAGAACACATGCTCCACTATGTTCATAGCAGCGTTATTTATAATAGCTAGAAGCTGGAAAGAACCCAGCTGTCTCTCAACAGAAGAATGGATACAGAAAATGTGGTACCTTTACACAATGGAGTACTACTCAGCTATTAAAAACAATGAATTTATGAAATTCTTGGAAAAATGGATGTATCTGGAGGATAACATCCTTAGTGAGGTAACCCAAACACAAAAGAAGTCATTAGATATGCACTAATTGATAAGTGTATACTAGCCCAGAAACATAGAACACTAAAGATATAATTTGCAAAACTTAAAAGAATCAAGAAGAGAGAATACCAATGGGTGGATACTTCGTTCTTCCTTAGAATAGGGAACAAAATACCCATGGAAGGAGTTACAGAGATAAAATTTGGAGCTAAGAAGAATGGATGGACTATCCAGAGACTACCCCATCTGGGAATCCATCCCATAATCAGCCACCAAACCCAGACACTATTGCATATGCCAGCAAAATTTAATGAAGGGACCTTGGCATAGTTGTCTCATATGAGGTTATGCTTGTGCCTGGAAAATACAGAAGTAGATGCTCACAGTCATCTATATGATGGAACATAGGGTCTCCAATGGAGAAGCTAGAGAAAGCACCCAAGGAGCTGAAGGGGTCTGTAACCCTATAGGTAGAACATCAATATGAATTAACCAGTATCCCCAGAGCTCGTGTCTCTAGCTGCATATGTAGCAGAAGGTGGCCTAGTCAGCCATCACTGGGAAGAGAGGCCCCTTGGTCTTGCAAACTTTATATGCCCCAGTACAGGGGAATGCCAGGGCCAAGAAGCTGGAGTGGGTGGGTAGGGGAGCAGGGTGGGAAAGGGTATAGGGAACTTTTGGTATAGCATTTGAAATTTGAAATGTATATAAAGAAAATATCTAATAAAAATGTACAAAAAAATACTTTATAGACTCTTCTTTCATTTCTATATAGATCTCTTGGGAGGTTGGAGTTTCTCTCTCTGTACCAATTAAGCCATCAGGGAGAGGCAGTCGTTTCTTTGTGTATAGAGTCCTGCTAAACATATTTGTCACCTTGAGGTCTGTGTAAAGAAGACCTTGGCTGAGAAATGGAAACCCCATGTTTGTCCCCAGCCTCTGTGTGTTATTCCGTGTACCATGAAGGCGTAGACACCAGCATTGCAGGAACAACTGAGAAGACCACGCCAGATTTACAACCTCTGAGTGCAGCTTTAGGTCATCCTGAGGAGGCATTTTTAGGAGAAAAGTTTTTCAGGACAAATTTACCAAGGCCAGTCTCAGTTGTGACTCATAGGTTGCATTCAGCCAAGAAGAGATATGAATGCTGTCCAATACACCAAAATGTTAAATGCTTTACACAATATTGGCTGGGGCTGTCGTTTAGTGACAGAACTTGTCTGACATGCATGAAGCATTGGGCTTAATACCCTAGACTTCAAATAGAAAAAAAAAGTCTAATGATTAAAATAGTTTTTAATCCATCTGCAATTTTTTATTAGTGAACTGGAATGTCTCTTAGAGGGAACATTTGATATTAGATTTTTTAAAAAATAACTGTGCTATGGATTTAGCCTATGGCCTTATTAACGCTGAGCAAAAAGTCTACCACTAAACCATAGACCCTAGAGAGGAAGTACTTTCTCAAGATGTTACTTAGATGTTCAGGTAATAGCAAAGCCACATCATCTTTAAATTGTCAGTGGTCGACATCTATAAGCTGATTATGTCCCCACACTATCTGATTTATAAGGGGCATGCCGATGGCGTAAGATGAGGTAGACAGAGAGACAAATGAAGGTGTGCAGATGGAGTGATAAAAATTGGCAGCTCCTCCTACTGGGGTGAGGGTGATCCACATAGAGCTTTGAAAATGTGAATAGGTTTGGTTGTCCAACAAAAGGGACAAAGAGAAGTTTAAAGGGAGACTGTCTACATAAATGAAGCAGGCCAGACTGTTCTAGACGGTAGAAAGAAATGGTAGATTAATGGACTGGAACTTTCTGCTAGGCGGCTAAAGGAGTCTTTCTGGGAAGTTTGGGTGGGAGGCATTGAAATTTCCTCTGTAATACTGTTGACATTTGGGTGACATGTTGAGTTTTGGAATGTGGATATTGATTTGCTAATGGTGCCTTTTGTGTGACAACACAGAGGCTCTGCAAAAAAGGCTCAGATTTCATGCCTTGAGAGACTGACCCCCCTGCTTCTTGAGAAACTTCCATCCTGCAGTGTCTTTCTTTTGTATCAATCATCAATTATCAATACTATTATTCTTAAACAACAACATAACAATAAAATAATTCCTAATGATATTCTGTCTAAGATTTTGATTACAAACAATTTTTAGCTCATAGGTCTATGGGCTATTATGTGATTTACAAGATAATGATAAAATTTTTCATATAGACAACCATTCCACAAGATGGACCCCATATCTGACATTGCTTGTATGACCAAGAATCTGAGACTAGATAGCCCAGAGATCTATAATAAGACCAAGTACTACTGGTCTAAAAAAATTAAATGTGATAAAATGAGTCTATCCTCATAGTTCAGGGCCTTATCCAGCCATCATCAGAGAAGCTTCCTCCTGCAGCAAAGGGGAACAAATACAGAGAACCACAGCCAGGCAATATGCAGAGAGTGAGAGACCTTGGAATACTCAGCCCTAAATGGCCCTTTTCCTTCAATACCTCTCCTCAGAGCTCAGGGATTCCAGCAGAAGAAGAGGTGGACAGAGTGTAAGTGCCAGAGGGAATGGAAGATACCAAGGAAACAAGTCCCCCTACATCAACAGGATTAACACATAGAGACTGAGGTAGCAATCATGGGGTCTGCACCAGATGGCGTGCTAGGGCTAAAAGGAGAAGACACATGTCCCATCAGTAACCCAGAAGCTATCCTCAATTGATATTCACTGGCAATGAAAGTTTACTTTTCTCCAAGAGTGTCTCACTGGGAAACAAACTACTCTTACGAGTGTGCCCATGCCCAGCAGTAAATGGCCAACACAAAGTGAACTCAATGGCGTCTTTGGAGATTCCTTGACTCATAATGTTGTGTCGGGGATTTAAAAAAGTTATCATATTAAAAAATTTGTGTACATATTTTCCCCTCATTTTTAGCCTATAGGTTCTTTGTGTTCATACCATGCCTTTCAGTTTGGTGTTTTTATGGGATTCTTGAGTGTGCAAAAAGGGTGGTCTTTGCATCTTCATGTGTTTCTTGTGCTTTCTTGGGGGCCCTTTTCCTTCTGTTTGTTCATTTTGTTCTATTCTGGTATATTTGATTTTGTTTATTATACAAAAGGTCTATTTTCAGTAAAGAAAAAATGAACTAAATATAAATAGTTATAGGAAGCAAAGCAAAAGAAAAAATCTTATTTGTCATATGGTCTACTTATATGTGCTTCATATTATATTCCGCTCTTCAATTATGGATGTTATATGTAAATGTATGATGTTCAAAGAGTATTACAAACCTTGAAAAAGAGCTAGAAGAAGTAAAAGAACAAAGAATGTGTACGAACAGAAAGTTTGAAGTTAGAGTAGCTATATAGCAAGACATTGTTTTTAGAAATTCAGGACCTGTGGCTAGAGACAGGTTCAGTTCAGAAACTGTTTATACAACAGGAAATAAAGATCCCTGTGCACCACACTGCTCACTCTTTCCTCCCTTCCTTGCAATCATCTTTCTTTATTCCTTTTTTTCTTCATCTCCTCCCACAATGTCTAGGACATTAGAATCTTAGCTCTCAGCAGGATGGAAGGCACACTCCAGTGAAATGACTGGACCATTCAGGCTGGGTCACCTCCCCAATTTATGCATCTGTCCATGCTGGGCACCAACCCAGATATCAAATTCAGCACTGGTTCCCTGCTAAGAACCCATTAATAGGAAAGCATTAGAGGACAATCCAGACATCGCTGAAGAGTCCTAGTGGGCAGAGTAAGATGTTTATACCAGATATACCCAACAACCAGCGTTAAAACTCCTCATTAGACATTTCTGTCCTCTAAAGTCTCTTGTTCAAAAGGCAATTCCTTAACACCACCTTCTTTCCCTTTGACATAACACCCATGCACTTCCAGTTTTTCCTTATTGTTTCCTTCCATAAGGAAAATTCCTTTCAACTTTGCCACAGCCACTAGCTGTAGTTTGTGTATCTAGGCACTATGTTAGATGACTCTAGCCCAGATACAGTAGCATCTTTTGTTATCTTAGTATGTAATGACAATAATGAAAATGTAATTTCATGAGGAGATAACCTCTAAAACCTCATGAAAATCATTAGAGTTGTAGACTTTGAGTATGGTGCCATTGTATCACCCTCAGATTTGTAAATAAAAAACTGGCCTTAGTCTAGGCAAGAAGATGGATTGCTCTATCCACTCAGCTCTAAAAGCCATTTACGAGGTTCTGACAATTTTATTCTGTCTCTGCCCACAGTGCAGCCTGTCTCTGGTGAAGTTAGTTTCAGTTTGTACCTGGGCCTTGTGGGAACTTCTGTAATTTGGATGCTCAGGCTTGTTTTGCTCAAACTGGAAAGAAAGCATGGGCAGACAGAGAGAAGAGCAAGTGCAAGTCTTCATTAGTTTTTGCTGCCCCTGGTGTTCCTTCGGTAGCAGTGATTGTCAGTGGGGAGAAACAACAAGTGGAATCTTACAGATTTATAGGCCTCTTGCTCTCTCTGCAATTGTGATCTTGCTTGGCGGTAACTAGTGCAGTGGCTCAGCCTTGTGTGGTGCCCTCTGGAAAACTTACGACGACAAGGGCACGTGACAGGTTCTCTTTTCAGGCTCCTTATAGCTTTTGTCTTTCATTAGTTTCAATTTTCCACTCTTATTATATCTGTATTTCCTCTTCTCCCTTGCCTGCCCTAGACACTGAGACCTGTCAGCAGGACAACTTGAGTATCTGACTCTGCTGGACTATGCTTAGGAGATGGGACCCCTAGAAGCTGGAGCTGCTCAGGAGTGAATGCTGGATGTGTGGGCTGCTTAAGTAGACAGTGCTACCTGAGATCTGGAAGACAGAGGTGAGCAGACCACTGTTTCTTCACCTGTCAATTAGTTGTCTGGCTGTTTTCAGTTCTGCCTACTGACTTCTTTCACAATAATGGTTATTGCTATCCTATGCTTTCCCTCTAGTGTTCTCTGTTAAAGTATGTTGAGTCATTGAGACCAAACATTCTTCTTATGTTGTCTGAGAGGAAACATTTGGACCAAATAGATCAAATCATTGACACTGGTTCTAGTTGTTTTGGGAGCATCATAACCACTTGTTTGGGCCACCCACAGGCTTGCCTCTTAGCACCAATCATAGCAATCTCTCTACTACACCATCAGTGGAAGTTCCAAATATCTTTCCAAAGCACTGATGGGTGTTAAGTCAATTAGATTCATCAAGACTTTTGATAGCAAAAACACTCAAACAAAATGTTTTAAATAGCCTTGCTGGGCTACATCTTCAGGTACAAGTGCAATCAGCTGCAATCGTCATACAGTTGTCTTGAAGCATCTGTGGTATATAAGGTACAATGGTACATAGTCCAGTTGACTGACAGATTGACAGTCCTTTTGCTCAAGGCAGCCACAGAAGCAAGGGTTAGTCTAACCACTGCTAACTATGGACTCTCATTGTCCCACCTGCAATGTCTTTGCTTATTACAGTAATATAAGCTTTCAAGAGTGCTTGAAATATAAAATTAAGAACATTCCATTTGTACCAACAGTAATCTAAACAGATTTAATAGTGCTTTCATAGTGCTTTACACTGAATTGGTGCCCATGGAGAGGCGGCTCCTCTTATCAACCATGATATTGTTCTTGACATGGTGCAGGAATCTCTCCTTTTGCCTTTGTACTCTTTGTAATTCTTTGTTAGGTTCAAAAATGGATGGTGATGCTGCAGCCCACTTACCATCCCCCCAGTTTTTGGTGTTTGTTGTGATTCAAGCAGCTAAGCCTTTGGAATCAGAGTTCTGCATGCCCCTCTGAGCAAGTGAGAAGAATAATGTCAAAGGACGTCTTCTAATCAACAAATTTTATGGTACTGCACCAGATTCCACCCTCTTCTTGTAGAAAATTTTAAAATGACAGTGCAAAAACTTCAGGCTGAATGCTCTCTGGCTTACTGAGCTATGTGACCTTGATTCTGACTATCTGCTTATCTGTATATGAAGTGGTAATGATAATATGGATTTATATAGTCCTATATGTGTGATAGTTGGAATGAAGTGTCCTTTCTATGTTATGCAAGTATCTTTTAAAATAGTGTGGATTTACATATAGCCTTTATCATAAATCCCCCTTCTCTGCAAATATCAAGTTGATTTGACAATGCAATTTATCACAGCATCAAAGAGACAGAAGAATTAAGACAATGAATTAATATTTTAGACACACACTCTAGGTTATGAAAGTCAGGTTAAAAACAAAAAGAAATTTGGAGATATGGAGAAGTAAAAAGGATGTCTTTTATGAAAAACATAAAATTACTTCTGGACTCTATGTCAACGGTTTTCTGTAGTCTCTGAATTTTTTTCAAACCCTATCTTTAATAACAGTTCTTAAATTCTTTAACCTCCCTTCCAGCCCACCGCCCACTAGACGTAGTGGAAAAAGAAAGGTTATTAGGATACAAGGGAAGTGGACCTGTTTAGAAATTGTTCTTTAGAATAAATCCCATCTGTGTTGTCAGGAAATTAGCAGTTCAGCCCACAGGATTTAGCAGCTGTAGTTCAATCCACTCACAAATATTTTATGAATCTACCAGCAGTCCAGTTCAGTAGTGTCAAGGTAGCAAACATGAATCAGCAGCTGTGGCATGACCTAGTAGACACAGCCAGGCCTCAGCCAAATCATCATGAGTCAGCAGGAGGGTTCAGTACCACCAGGGATGCCAGGAGAAGTTCTTTGCTGTTCCTCTCAACAAAGCAAAGATCAGCAAGGACACAAGACCATAAAGGGTTGCAAAGCTAGCTATGCAAGGAAGTCTCTGTCACTGTCCATTTGAGTCTTATTTATACTCCCTCCAAACACCATGGGTCCTCCACGGGTCTTGCCTCAGCACATAAATCTGTATTAGCAAAACCTCAAGTGAGTCTGTATTAGTTGACATCACTCTGACAATTATCCTGAATCTGAGGAAGGGCAGGAAGCCACCAGAACATCACTGGAAGTTTTTGGGTATGTTTCTCTCTATGAAGTTATGACAAATGGAGGTCAATGTAAGGCAAGCCAATACATGTTGTTGTTAGTGAAGAATCCTTCATGACATATCCTTTCATGTGCGTGCAAAGCATCCTTTCACCTGTGTCTGCTTCAGCAAAATGCTCTTTGACACAACTAGCTTTCCAAAGAAACCATAAGTTTCCACTGTAGTTATTGGCTAGAGAGCTAGACAAATTACCATCCAAACACAGCTAGTTATGTTGCTGTGACCAGAACATGGAACCCTCAGTCTTCACCCAGGATTTTTTTTATGGGTCTTTTCCAGTATCAACAAACTCCAAGTTTTTATCATGTATACAACCTCAACAGTTTCTCTCCAAACAATGACATGTCCAGAGATCTGGGTGAGTTTGAATTTAGAGTGTGTCTAGAGCCATGTGGCCTTGGCCCAGTGTTGAGTTCTGGTTTTCAGTGATTTTGATAGGCACACCCAAACTTTTCACATGGTTGTACTGTTATCATCCAGAGGTCTTGCCTGGACTTGTTTTCTCTGCCAGTTAAATAATTAAAAGGTGACAAAAATCCTGTGTACAACAGGCGGCAGCAGGGAAAACCTCAGACACAGAGGACCAGATCAACTGGTATAGGAAGACTTATTAGGGATGAGAAAAACACATATACCAAGGCAGAGAGAGGGAGGAAGGGAGGGAGAGAGGGAGGGAGGGGAGGAGGGAAGGAGAGAGAGAGAGAGAGAGAGAGAGAGAGAGAGAGAGAGAGAGGCTCTGCAAAGCAAAGGAGAGCCTCAGGGAGCTTAAGTCCTATCTCTCCTTGAAAGCCAGGTTTTTAAAAAAGAGACTTCGAGTGGTTCTCAAACTTAGGGTTGGTCAGTTTGAACAAAGACAGGGAGGCTGACAGGCCCACAACTTTTGGAGAAACATGGACTGATCTGGTCTTGAACTTGTAGGACCAGTTCGCTGGCAGGAGCTCCTATTGGCATGACGAAAAGCCCACCAGGCCTTTAGGCCTTTGGGTCAGGAGTATGAGCAAGAAATAGGAAATTGCCCACATCTCTACTTGTGGCCCTTACTCACATCTGCCTTCCAGAGGTATGTCTAGCTCCTAGATCCTCAATGAGGCTTTGTCATCTACAAAGTTCACATTTGAGAGCCACTCAATCAAGTTACAATAAAATAAATAAATAAACAAACTAATAAATAAATAAGTACATGCAGTGGGACATATTCCTAGTTATTCTTGGGTATTTGGGGTTTGTAGGCTGCAGGTTGGTTATGCCTATGTGCAAGATGATGCATGCCCCATAAAAAGTCATCTAGCACCGCTATATGAGGTTATTAAAACCTGAATCTGAACAGCTACTCCCCATGGGTAATATCTGCTTTGCAGATGTATATTTACTAAAATTTCTAAAAGAAAAAAAAATCACTCTATTTCTTCTCTGGCTTAAACCTTCTCAAGGTGACCCTGAGCACCTTGCTTTATTTGTCTATACCTAATGTTTTTAATAAAATGTGTACATTTTACATAATAGGGCATGTGTGTGTCTGTGTCTGTGTTTGTATGTGTGTCTCTGTGTGTGAAGACATGAAGGGCATTTGCTTGTGAGCCACACCGAAGTGTGGAAGAGCTGTGAAGAATAGCTGCTCCACGCTGCTCAATCGCCAGACCCTTCCATGTTCCACCAACTCTGTTCTTTTTCCTCCCCTGACAGTGAACACACCAACACTCTGGATCACATTCGCCAAATGGGGCTCTGGTTTGTGGTCAGCTGCTTCATCCTGGATTTGCCATTTCACGTCTGAAGTTTGTGGTGTGTTGTAGAGCCAACAGTAGAAGCAGAAACCTTTCTAAGTGGGCAGAGCACTAAATGTTTAAAGTCAGTCAGGGTTAGGTCGGGCACAATTGTCATCTCCAGCAGTACTAGAGAAAATGTCTAGCTGTGAATGGAGGCACAGAAGGAAGGAGTCTCACAGAGCCTCCCTATGTCACAATCTTAGGATTTGTTTCATTAAAAATAAATCATGGACATCTGATCTCCAGACCCCTGTCTCCCCCCCCCCCCCCCCCCCCGCCTCCCCAGAGTAGAGGTGGCTGCCAGGGATGGAGAGCCATCTTGTATTTTGGGTTCATCAAAGCCCAGTCTGCACAGGAAAGCCTGCAGACTGCAGAAGCAATATAGGTTCTGAGAAAGACCCCTTTTCAGGCCTTCCTCTTCAAGAAGGAAGCAGATCTGAGCTCCAGACATCTGCGCTCCTCCCGTGTTAGAGGAGAGGTGGCCGGCAGAGAGTACTCTGACCTCTGAGACTCAGGAGAGAGTTGGACTCCCAGGAATGCTGACAGAGGCTACCAGAATCATAGGAGGAACAAGCTCCAGCCAGAGACAGCTATAACAACTAATGCCAGAGATTACCAGATAGTGAAAGGCAAATGTAAGAATCTTATTAACAGAGACCAAGACTGCTCACCATCATCAGAACCCCACCACAACACAACTGAAAAGGAAGACTCGGATTTAAAAATCATATCTCATGATGGTGGTAGAGAATTTTAAGAAGGGCATTAATAACTCAATTAAAGAAATACAGGAGAACACTGCGAAACAGGTGAAAGCCCTTAAAGAATTACAAGAAAACACAGCTAAACAATTAGAAGCCCTTAAAGAAGAAACACAAAAATCCCTTAAAGAGTTACAGGAAAACACATCCAAACAGGTGATGGAATTGAACAAAACCATCCAAAATCTAAAAATGGAAGTAGAAACAATAAAGAAAACCGAAAGGGAGACAACTCTGGAGATAGAAACCCTAGGAAAGAAATCTGGAACCATAGATGCGAGCATCAGCAACAGATTACAAGAGATGGAAGAGAGAATCTCAGATGCAGCCGAATCCATAGAGAACATGGACACAACAATCAAAGAAAATGCAAAATACAAAAAGATCCTAACTCAAAACATCCAGGAAATCCAGGACACAATGAGAAGACCAAACCTACAGATAACAGGAGTAGATGAGAATGAAGATTTTCAACTTAAAGGGCCAGCAAATATCTTCAACAAAATTATAGAAGAAAACTTCCCAAACCTAAAGAAAGAGATGCCCATGAACATACAAGAGGCCTACAGAACTTCAAATAGACTGGACCAGAAAAGAAGTTCCTCCAGATACATAATAATCAGAACAACAAATACAAAAAATAAAGATAGAATATTAAAAGCAGTAAGGGAAAAAGGTCAAGTAACATATAAAGGCAGGCCTATTAACATTACACCAGATTTCTCACCAGAGACTATGAAAGTCAGGAGATCCTGGATAGAAGTCATACAGACCCCAAGAGAACACAAATGCCAGCCCAGGCTACTATACCCAGCAAAACTCTCAATTACCATAGATGGAGAAACCAAAGTATTACATGATAAAACCAAATTCATATAATATCTTTCTACAAATTCAGCCCTTCAAATGATAATAAAGGGAAAACACCAACACAAGGATGGAAACTACATCCTAGAAAAAGCAAGAAAGTAATCCTTCAACAAACCTAGAAGAAGACAGCTACAAAAACAAAATCCCAACTTTAACAACAAAAATAACAGGAAGCAACAATTACTTTTCTTTAATTTCTCTTAATATCAATAGACTCAATTCCCCAATAAAAAGCCATATACTAATAGACTGGCTACACAAACAGTACCAAACAATTTGCTGCTTACAGAAAACCCACCTAAGGGAAAAAGACAAACACTACCTCAGAGTGAAAGGCTGGAAAACAATTTTCCAAGCAAATGGTCTGAAGAAACAAGCTGGAATAACCATGCTAATATTGAATAAAATTGATTCCAACCCAAAGTTATCCAAAAAGACAAGAAGGGGCACTTCATACTCATCAAAGGTAAAATTTACCAAGAGGAACTCTCAATCCTGAATATCTATGCTCCAAATGCAAGGGTACACACATGGGCCTTGAATTCCTGATCTTTCCAAGACTTTTATCACGAATGGGTGTTGGATTTTGTCAAATACTTTCTCAGTATCTAATGAGATGATCATGTGGTTTTTGTCTTTGAGTTTGTTTATATAATGGATTACGTTGATGGATTTTCTTATATTAAACCATCCCTGCATCCCTGGAATAAAACCTACTTGGTCAGGATGGATGATTGTTTTGATGTGTTCTTGGATTCGGTTAGCAAGAATTTTATTGAGGATTTTTGCATCGATATTCATAAGGGAAATTGGTGTGAAGTTTTCTATCTTTGTTGGATCTTTCTGTGGTTTAGGTATCAGAGTAATTGTGGCTTCATAGAATGAGTTGGGTAGAACCTTCTACTTCTATTTTGTGGAATAGTTTGTGCAGAACTGGGATTAGATCTTCTTTGAAGGTCTGATAGAACTCTGCACTAAACCCATCTGGTCCTGGGCTTTTTTTGGTTGGGAGAACATTAATGACTGCTTCTATTTCTTTAGGGGATATAGGACTGTTTAGATCATTAACTTGATCCTGGTTTAACTTTGGTACCTGGTATCTGTCTAGAAATTCGTCCATTTCGTCCAGGTTTTCCAGTTTTGTTGAGTATAGCCTTTTGTAGAAGGCTCTGATGATGTTTTGGATTTCTTCAGGGTTTGTTGTTATGTCTCCCTTTTCATTTCTGATTTTGTTAATTAGGATGCTGTCCCTGTGCCCTCTAGTGAGTCTGGCTAAGGGTTTATCTATCTTGTTGATTTTCTCAAAGAACCAGCTCCTGGTTTGGTTGATTCTTTGCATAGTTCTTCTTGTTTCCATTTGGTTGATTTTGCCCCTGAGTTTGATTATTTCCTGCCGTCTACTCCTCTTGCGTGAATTTACTTCCTTTTTTTCTAGAACTTTTAGGTGTGTTGTCAAGCTGCTAGTGTGTGCTCTCTCTAGTTTCTTTTTGGAGGCACTCAGAGCTATGAGTTTCCCTCTTAGAAATGCTTTCTTAGTGTCCCATAAGTTTGGGCATGTTGTGGCTTCATTTTCATTAAACTCTAAAAAGTCTTTAATTTCTTTCTTTATTCCTTCCTTGACCAAGGTATCATTGAGAAGAGTGCTGTTCATTTTCCATGTGAATGTTGGTTTTCCATTATTTATGTTGTTATTGAAGATCAGCCTTAGTCCATGGTACTACTGGAGGATCCCGCATTACCTCTCCTGGGCACATATCCAGAAGATGTTCCAACTAGTAAGAAAGAAACATGCTCCACTATGTTCGTAGCAGCCTTATTTATAATAGCCAGAAGCTGGAAAGAACCCAGATTCCCCTCAACAGAGGAATGGATACAAAAAATGTGGTACATTTACACAATGGAGTACTACTCAGCTATTAAAAAGAATGAATTTATGAAATTCCTAGGCAAATGGTTGGACCTGGAGGGCATCATCCTGAGTGAGGTAACCCAATCACCAAAGAACTCAAATGATATGTACTCAGTGATAAGTGGATATTAGCCCAGAAACTTAGAATACCCAAGATATAAGTTACAATTTGCAAAACACATGAAACTCAAGAAGAACGAAGACCAAAGTGTGAACAGTTTTCCCCTTCTTAGAATTGGGAACAAAACACCCATGGAAGGAGTTACAGAGACAAAGTTTGGAGCTGAGATGAAAGGATGGACCATCTAGAGACTGCCATATCCAGGGATCCACCCCATGATCAGCCTCCAAACATTGACACCATTGCATACACTAGCAAGATTTTGCTGAAAGGACCCTGAGAGAGCTGTCTCTAGTGAGACTATGCCGGGGCCTAGCAAACACAGAAGTGGATGCTCACAGTCAGCTATTGGATGGATCACAGGGCCCCCAATGGAGGAGCTAGAGAAAATACCCAAGGAGCTAAAGGGATCTGCATCCCTATAGGTGGAACAACATTATGAACTAACCAGTACCCCGGAGCTCTTGACTCTAGCTGCATATGTATCAAAAGATGGCCTAGCCGGCCATCACTGGAAAGAGAGGCCCATTGGACTTGCAAACTTTATATGCCCCATTACAGGGGAACGCCAGGGCCAAAAAGTGGGAGTGGGTGGCTAGGGGAGTGGGGTGGAGGGTATGGGGGACTTTTGGGGTAGCATTGGAAATGTAAAGGAGGAAAATACCTAATTAAAAAAAATTAAAATAAAAAAGAATAGCGAACAAAATTCCCATGGAAGGAGTTACAGAGAAAAATTTTGGAGCTGAGACAAAAGGATGGATCATCCAGAGACTGCCTTACCCGGGATCCATCCCTTAATTGGCCACCAAACGCAGACACTATTGCAGACACTATTGCAAGATTTTGCTGAAAGGACCCTTATATAGCTGTCTCCTGTGCCTAGCAAATACATGAGTGGATGCCCACAGTCATCCATTGGATGGAACACAGGTCCCCCAAAGGAGGAGCTAGAGAAAGTACCCAAGGAGCTGAAGGGGTCTGCAACCCTATAGGTGGAACAACAATATGAACTAACCAGTACCCCCAGAGCTCGGGTCTCTAGCTGCATATGTAGCAGAAGATGGCCTTGTCAGCCATCATTTGGAAGAGAGGCCCAAACTTTTTTTTTAAGACACTAAGTCAGAATATTTACAGAATTGTAAGAATGCATAGTTGCCCAGAGGTAGGGCACTGTACAGGGGAACACCAGGGCCAAGAATTGGGAGTGAGTGGGTAGGGGAGCAGGGCAGGGGGAGTTTATAGGGGACTTTCAGGATAGTATTTGACATGTAAATGAAGAAAATGTCTAATAAAAAATTGAAAAATAAATAAATAAATTATGGCTTTGTCTGTATGCTTGTGTATGATGTGTGCATGTACATGCAGGTACGCATGGATCACTACATGCATGTGGAGGGGAGAGGATACATTCGTGGAGCTAATTCTCCTCTCTTTACGTGGGTTCTGGCCATCCAACTCAGTTCACTAGTCTTACACACAGGAGCCTTTGCTCATCTGCTAAGCTTGCTAATCTGGTTTCAGGATTTGAAGGAGCAAGCGCCTGGTTAGACTGAGGTGTGAGAGAACAAGAGCTGTTACTTCTGTTTTACCCTTAGGCCTCAGGTATATGTCCCAGACTGAAGAAGATGACATGCCTATGTTCTCCTCCCCTAGGACACTCAGTTCAGTTTGCAACAGTTCATCTATTAACATCGCACCAAGTTTCTCCTACATCACCACCCCAGTCAGACTGGGGAATATGTCTAGAACAGTGCTTGGCATGCAGAGACTTTCCACTGCTGAAAGACAAAGAAGAAATACATACTCACTAGTGTGTATTGATTAGTCAGTGCCAACTGAATGCTAATAGAAGACAAATAAATCATTATCACATGTAGCTGGGGTTCAACATTACTAATAACTCTAGCACACATTCATAAATTTCACAGTAAATACAAATTAGCTTTTCTCATCTAATTCATATTCTAAATAAAGTTTGCTCATTTGGAGTCTGAGATTGTCGTGACGCTATGGCACAAGCGCCTGATGTGCAGCTGTAATTTGCATGTGCATTTAGAAAAATGGGCCGTGGAGTGCACCACTGTGCAAAACACAAAGTACAGGCTGACTCTTTGAAAAAAATCAAGGTTAACTGCCTTTTTTCTTTTGTATGACTATCTTCTCAATGGGAACACGGTTGAAGGCTTATTTTTGTACAGATGAAACATGGTGGCAGCGTGAATGAACCACAAATCACTTGGAATTTGAAGACTATTCAAGGTATGGAACAAAAGGTATGATTAGGGAAAGAAAAATACTTTGGTTCCATCGATTCCCCACTGAAGGAGAAGGCGGGTGCTCTGACATAAATGGCACCTCGTTGACAAAGCCCCAGAACTGTTGTGGTAGATGGAGAGGCTGGGCATGGAATTGAATACAATTCCCCTGTGCTGAAAACAACCTTCAGTGGCAATATTTCCTGGCACAGTTAATAGAAAATAAATCATTATTCGAACAGAGAAGAAAGCATCCCTTATTACAACACATCAATAATGCATTTCTTGTAGCTCATCCCAGCACATTCTATGCCGGTCAAATAACAGAGAGAAAGCATTCTTTACATTTATTTCTGCTCATGCCTAAGAGTTCAACTGATTATTGCATTTTAGTTCAACTTTTCAAAAACTCTCAGGGGGTTTTAATGCAGATGAATCCAATCAGTTGATGTAGCCATCCGAAACTCTCAGAATATAAATGGAAGGGTAAATAAACAAACTGTCCATAGTCCTTTCTAAATATTTTCATCAATTCTCTGAATATTTTATTCTTTTAAAAATATAAATTTTTACTTGGTTTAGAAAAATTAATTTTAGGAGACGCAAGTTCTTATTAAGATGAGATTATAGGCAAGGCATGGCTAAATATGTGATCTATGTGAAGTAATATAACTAATTTTGTGCTGCCATTTTGATTAGTTTTTCTGGTTAAAAAACATTGACTGCGGCCTCACAAATAATTGTAAGCAACTGAATAAATCTAGGAGTGGGAGAGGTGCAGGGAAGAGCACATCAATGGCTTGCCCAGTGCCAAGCAATCAGCTCTGAAATCATACATACAAGCAAACTTACACAGACTCAGCTATTCCTATTTTCATTCCCACACCCACACTATCTAAACTGAATCATGACATAGTTTTTTTCTAAGAGAAGTGACCATTAAGAATGTATCATTTTTATCAACAGTGATCTCAACAGATTTAGTAATATTTATGCAGTGTTTCACACTTACCTTGTACATGTTGCTGGCGTGTGTGTGTGTGTGTGTGTGTGCGCACGCGTGCGTGCTGGTACATGTGCATGTGTTGCTGAGGATTATAAAGGGGGCCTTGTGTATGCTTGACAAGTGCCCTACCTCTGGGCAGCTATGCATTCCTAGTGTTCTGTAAATATTCTGACTTAGTGTTGGGCTGTTAAAAGGAACCAAATTCCTAAACTCTTTGGACCTTGGTCTCTTTTATAGGAATGGAGGGTATTAATTGCTTAACAGTCAATGAGATAAAGTTAAGAGTGATGTTCTAGGCATATGGGAAATGGGTTGCACTTATTGTCTTCTTGATGACTACTTGATGACTATATTAGGAATGCTACTTTTTAATATTATTATCATTTCTGGGTACTGCAGAATAGGAGCTTAGAGCGTAGGGACAGAGAATGGTAAGTATAGAAAAAACATATCGGCTGCAATTTGAGCCATGATGTCCCATATTCATGGTACTTGTCCTTGAGCAGTTTGATAAGGCATTTTCAGTGGAAAAATGGGGATCTGGAAGGAGCCTGAGAGCTACCGAGACTCCTCAGAGGATAGTGAGGCTTGCCAGTTTTAAGCACCGAGAGCACGTCTGTCCAGTTTGGGACTATATCAAAGAAGGCAACAAGAGGGTTGGTTTGATGTGAGCAAGATCCGGCTGCTTATGAATTTTCTAATAAAGCTTGGACTGTATTGTTAGAGCAATAACAGTATCTCAGTGTGCTTTTTAGAGGTGATACTTTGTGGTTAGATTATAGAAGTTTTACCTGCTCAGTGTAGGGAGACACAGAAACCCTTGAAGGAAGTGAGATCTGCCTGTGCTCATTTCACCCAGATGTCACTGCTCTTATTGTTGTAAGTTCATTTGGGATTGAAATAATTTCATTGTATTGGATTTTGTTGTTATAAGCATTGTTTATTTATTGTGTAAAATATGAAAATACAGATTATTGAAGCCAAAATAAAATACCAAACTTTTAGACAGTAACCATACACAACCGTAGCATGAAGTAAGAAAACTGCTTGGCCTTTTACCTAAAGTTGGAGATGACACAAGCATTTACTTTAATTCATAAGTCAGGGAAAGGATAAGCCTAACACCTGCAAGAATTTTTCTTTCTAAGGGTGGAAAAAAATAGACTGGAGAAGATAATGCTGGAAGACAGGCATTTTAGTACACATCTTAGTAGATTTAACTTTGGATCTATATATATTCTTTACATAATTGTAAGAGAATCAATATATAAAAGGGTCAAATAACATGAATGTGCCTAAATCTAGATAACTACTTGATTATTTATAAGAGTAATGACTCAAGTGTTTTTAAAAATATGACTTACTGACATACTCTTTGTGGAAAGACATATCACACAGAGAGTAATCCCAACTGAGGAATTTAAAACTGTGCTCAGCAATCATAGCATTAATACTATTGTCTGAAACGATAAATCAGATGTATATATGTATAATTGTTGTGCATGCATGTCTGTATGCACTTGCTTATAAACATGTATGTGTTAGAGTAAAGGAAATTATGTTAGTTATGTTAATGTTAAGTTTTAAATCAATATTTTTAGTATATGAGGAAAGAGATTCAAATATGAAGTCAAAGAAATTTCATGGCTGTGTATGCTGCTGTAATTTGACTTTTAAATGTCACTGTGGACTCTATAAATTCATGGTGCATTTTGTTTTGAAAGTTACATTTTTCTCATTTTTTTATTTTCCTCTGAAAAATGTCTAGCAGCAACTTGAAGAAAATGATTATCCCAAGTGTCTGGTCCACAGCCCTAAATCCCAGTTCTCATAAAGGAACCAGTGCTCTCTGGAGAAATGACCAGGTCCATGTTGGGATGGCAGTTATGCAAAATAAGCCTGGAGCCTTGGTCTGGCAGATTAGGAAGTCAATGCCAACCTTTCAGGCCACATCGAAAAGACCTGAGAGCCTTCTTCTTTTAAAAAAGGCATAAGTAGACCATTGATACAGATATTAATGATAATGACTCGAAGCATACCAAATATATTTAAATCCACATGTCCATAGGTGCTGTGACCCACAACTTAAACCCCATGAACACCACTGGGAAGGAATCTCCCCAACAAAGAGAAAGGAAAGGAAAACATTTATTTTGCCCTTTGTAAGCTAACTATAAGTTAGGGTACCACATTCGTACTCATATACTTGCAAACAGAGAAACAGCTCAGATTGACCCTTTAAGGTGAACCTGATGACTGGTTTTATTACAGAAAATACAATCAAAAAATTTTATGTATCTTTTCAGGTGACAGGAAGCAATGAAATGTTGTTTCCAGATGTCAACTCCGAATCTCTTGTAACCTGCAAAGGCTCAGCAAACACAAGGGACAGGACTGCTGGCGAAGCCATGAGCTGTGCCGTACCAAGAAAGTCCAGTGTGTAGAAGGCTGGAGAACAAGGGACCCACTTGCATCACAGGATGGATTACAAATAAAAATAGTGAGGAGTGTGGGGAGCCTGCAGGTGAATGGATATAGAAGTTCTGAGCTGGATCAACCAGGATAAAGGGTGTGCCTTACTTGGGTTTTGATTCAAACAAGCCAGCCCCAAAAACAAACACTATGAAATTCAACCAATATCAAAAATCTGAATTTTTGGAAAATCTGAATTTTAACTGAATATATCAAGATGTCAATAAATATGAAGAATACTAAATTATTTTTCTTTCTGAAAAGGAAATGGAAGTGGAGTGGATATGGGGAAGTAGTTGAAGGTTGGGGAAGTGGAGGGAGGGAAAACTGCTTGGGAAGTATTGTAAGAGAGAAGAATCTATTTTTAATAAGAAATTTAAAAGATACTAAGAAACCATGATTTTAGGTGTGAAAATAATACATTCTTTCAAAAAAGAGTTTTTATATATATGACTGAAACATTTGTGAATTAAGTGCTGTAGTATATTTTTTTCAAAAATGTAATTTTGGGAGGAATGATGGAGATAGAAATGGGACAAGATATGTCTCCTGTTCAGAATTATTGAAGCTTAAATAATGGATGCTTGCAGTCCCGTGTACCATTCTTCATTTTCTTATACTTATAATTTTCCATTGAGAACAATCGACACACACACAAACACACACACACACACACACACACACACACACACACACACACTCTATGAGGCTTCACATGCTAAAGCTAGAGATTACCCAGATTGTGTTTTTGGAGGCCTCCCTGTAAGAATTTCCCCTTTATCTTGACCCACTAGAGACTATGGAGTTTACTTTTGCATAGTTAGCAAAGGACATTGTTTTCAGTGACTAATTGTGTTCCTGAGCGTGTGTTTGTGTGTGAGTGTACTTGTACGTGCATCATGTGTTCATACCGTGGTATACCCGTGGGAGTCATGGGACAACCGTGGGAGCTGCTCATCAGCTTCCACCTTGTTTGGGACATGGTCTCCTTATTGTTCACTCTTGTATATGCCAGGTAGCTGGCCCCAGGACATTAGGATATTCTGTCTCCACCTTCCATCTCACAAGAACCAGTAGTAGTAGATTCATGCTACCACACAGGGCTCATGCCTTCCAGGAATTCAAACTTGGTTTGTAATGCTTGCCTGGAAAGCATTTCACCCACTGAGGCAGCTCCACAGTCCTACAAAAAAACCCTTGGGTTTCATCACTTTCTAGTGTAGCACTGAGAGTTCTGCTTTTCACTGTTCAGGATTTGACTTTAGTTTCTTTTCGTAATCACATAAATACAAAAATACATCCTTATAAATTCTAAGTCGCCCATGTCTGTCATGCATGCAAAATTTTGACAAGTGCTAATAACTAGTCAGAGAACGGCTTGCTACGTGCTAGACTGGCAGATGCTTTAGGGGATAGGCATAAGTAGATACAGGGCCTTTCCTTTCTGAAAGTGGCAGATATAAGATGCCTGCAACATCGGAGAGCAGCTACAGAGTCTGGCATGCTTTTTAGCTGTGTGCTGATTGTCTAAAAAAAGAAGACTGCAGTCATTGAGCAGAGAATAATTTGTGTTTTCCTGGGATTTGGATGCATGTTAGCACAGGTATAGAATACAAAATGGGCTGTAAGAGACATGGATTGACCAGGATCCAGTCTGACAATCTAGGCTTTTCCAAAGGCCTTGGCTACTTTACACACGGCTCCAGCAAAGCCCTGCTGTGCTGGCACATTCTCAGCATGATTCTAGTTGAGGTTAGGAATATTTATCTAAATGATTCATTTTGCAGGGTCACTACTGAAATCATACTATTCAACAAATGCATGTCATGTACTGTGTGTCAGGCACGGCATTCAAAGTAAGGTGACACATTGGAGAAATCACATACTGCTTGAGCAGCCTGAAAGGATGGGTTGTGAAAAAGATGGATATTTGTCAAGTACACACACACACACACACACACACACACACACACACACACACACACACAAGTGCAACCTACAACACATGCTTTAAAATAATAGCACGTTTCTTTTGGGGGAACTGTATGACAAGGGAACCCAGTGACCCCGAGTTGTGGCTGAGATCAGAAGGGTAGAGCTGTGTAATGTCTGAGAGCCATTGGAGATACTCAACTCCAACCACCCCCTAGGATTTCCAGGCATGGGTAGGTGGACGAAACAGGTCCTTTGTTCTGCCTGTGTTTTTCATTCTTGTTGAAGTGCTTTCCAGTCTGGTTGTGGGAAGCCGTGCACAATCGACATTACAAGATGGCGCTGGCTTCTACAGTGCCTAACTAGTAAACAAGCAATGTGCGCAGGTGCTGGAGTAAATTAGTGCCAAGTCACTGCCCATCCCGGGGTGTAATAGTGGGGTGATGGGTGAGCAGCTAATCAGGAGCTGACACGTCACACAGAGGGGTATTTAAACAGCTCCATTTTCCGGGTTGGGGGTCTTCCTGAGAAGTAAGCAATAAAGCTTTGCCGTAGAAGGATCTGGTTGTCCGAGTGTGTTTTGCTGGCGAAACGTTACAAGGACATCTGGTCTTTGCCCACAGGCTTCTTGCTTTACTAATTTAGTCTTTACTATCATCCTGTTGATATTTTAGCATTGATTATACAGGGCTGTAGCAGTTATTCCAAAGCTTTGGAGGTGAGAAAGCACCACTACAAACTCCTAGGCAAAGGAGGGTTGGCCTTGGTTCAGTGACACACAGCTTCACATATTGCTAGAGCAAATAATGGGCTTATCATCTGGGGAAGGAATCTGGCCCAAACATTGGGCAACACCACAGCTGATATTAAGCAGCCTCAGGACAAGGAAGTGCTGCGGGCTGCTCAGGCGATAAGGCTGCAGGAGACAAGGGAACTGTTGCACCCCTCTAGATTGTTTGCCTGTGTGTCTGAGTCTCCAAGGTGAGGCAATGAACCTTAGAAGCTGCCCACTCCATTTGCTTACCTTCCGAAGTGGAAGGGTGCCGGGCTGATAGAGGCATTGCTGCCTGCCTATTCAAGTAGCAGGCGCCATACGATTTCTTTAACCCATGGATATGTGCTTTAAATGCAAAATAGAAAAAGGGATTCAGAGTATTTGAGGGAAAAATCAAGTTGAGAAGCAGAAAACAGAGCAAAGAAAACCTTAATCAGCATTTATTAGGCACTGAGTGACTGAGTGCATAAATAATGTGTTAAGTGTTTTATATAAACAGAAAAATATATGCTTTATACATTTTACACTTTACACAATATATACATATATATATACATAATACATACACACACATTATGTTAGTATACTATATGTGGTTTCTTTTGAGATTTTCATATATAAAAATCTCTCCTCCTCAACACTTCCCATGGCCTCTTACTCCACAAATTCATGATTTCTTATTCTGTAATTCTTGTTACATATGTACACATACATACAAATTCATACATACAACATGTTGAGTTCATTTAGTATTGTGCAGGTGTATATATATGTTTAGAGTTGAGCACTTGGGATTAACCTCTCCTAGGGCTTAGCATTGGACAAAACTGATTCTGCCGTTTGTAGTAGCCCCTGCTTGTTTGTAGTTCTTCATCTAGAGGTGGGTTCTCGTGAGATTTACATCCTCCATGTCTGCAGGTCACTTCCTATTATCATTAATCCCTTGGGTGCAGCTTCCCTATCACTCATGGAAGGCACAATCTCACAGAAGACATCCTGGTTCTGTGGCTCTTACTATTTTTCTACCCCTTCTTCTAAGACGTCCCTGAGCCTTAGTTTAGAGGGGCTGTAGTACATTAACCGATATCGGACGCTCCATGGCCAGCTGATCCCTGGATTTTGACAAGTTGTGGTTTTTTTTGTAATGGTCTCTTCCTGCTTCACAAAGAAGCTTCTTGATGACAGGAAAGAGCTACGCTTAGCTGTGGGTATATGGAGAAGCATTTAGAAGGAAGTTAGGAAGTATACTGGTTTAGGGCTAATAATAGTTCTATAGTTAGAACCTATCTAGGGCCCCTGGCCTTACTAGCCATGGGTATTGGGCTGGATTTACACTGTGAATCCTACACTTCTTCCTGTTGGAACAGATAGCTATTGCATACTCCCTAGGCTATAATGACTCTACTGAACCTTTTGGGATATCTGGTCATTCTGGCTATTGCTGTGGTTTGTAGGTATTACAGCAGGTAGGACTATTGTTTGCTTTTATCCGTTGTCACAGTGTGTCATGGTGGAAGTTCATGTTCATTGGAGAATAAACCTGTACGCTTAGTGTCAGGAAAAAGCAGAGAGAAAGAGTCAGAGTCCCAGTATCCCCTCCAACAGCCTAACTTTCACAGGTTAAGTACCACCTCTTAAAAGTTCTACCATCACCCAATAATAAGACTGAATAAACCTTCAGCTACTAGGCCTCTTGGGGAACATTCAAGATTCAAACTATAATACTGTTGTGTGTGTGTGTGTGTTATGTTTTATATTTTCATGTATCATGTGCACATATATGTTTTCTTTAAATCCATCCGGAAGATTTGTAAGTACCCTGTAGGCATTCCAATGACCTGGGACAGTGCTTGTGCTATTCTTACACTTGATCTTAGCCAAAAGGCCGAGAAGCGATTGTGCTATTTTTACTAAACCACATAGAAATAAGGAATATATAAATGTCCTTAGCTGTTTCACCTGTCTGTTTTGGTTGGTGGAGCTCAGTTCAGGGGATTGGTCCTGCTCTTTCCACTGTGACAGCTCTCTTTAGCCTAGTCATGGCCAGGAGCATCAGTGCTCTTGTTTGCCCAGCCCGTGTGGGGTGAGCATCCAGCCTTTGTCGTCATGTTATTGATTGTGTGTGCAGGTGTTTGCATGAGGGAGCTAATTCTATCCAGATTCTGCTTTTTCAAAGCTCTCCTACATTCCCCAGACTCTCACAGGGGTGTGTCGCACACACTGCACCCCAGACTCTCACAGGGGTGTGTCGCACACACTGCACCCCCGACTCTCACAGGGGTGTGCCACACACACTGCACCCCCGACTCTCACAGGGGTGTGTCTCACACACTGCACCCCCGACTCTCACAGGGGTGTGCCACACACACTGCACCCCCAACTCTCACAGGGGTGTGCCACACACACTGCACCCCCGACTCTCACAGGGGTGTGCCACACACACTGCATTAGAGTCTTTTATGGTGCAATTTTGTGAGGTTTCCATGTCTTCGGAGAGTCCTTTAGGTTATAAGCTGGGAAAAAAATGATTTTTTTTTAAGCAGCATATTATCCCTCAAAGGCATCTTTCATTAAAATTCTGTTTTTAACATAAGTAAACAAACAAAAATCCTGAGAGGAAATAGCTCCCCCTGCGACACCATCACAGACTTTTGTAGGAAGAGAGGCAGCGTTTCTGCAAAATGGTTGTCTCCCTGGTCACCACTAGGAAGCAGCTTTGGATAAGGTCCTATAACCTTGACCGGCAATGAAATGACTAGGGTTGATTCCAGCCTCTCACTGTCAGGAGCACTCCAGAGAAATGGGATGACGCAGAGTCAGAAGCCAGGATTTTGGCTTTATCACTGATTGTGTGAGAAGACTGTACAAGTCAATACATTCTTGTAATTCAATTGCCTCTACTAGAAAATGTGTGTGTGTGTCTGTGTGTGTGGCACATGTATGGTATAGGCAGAAGTTGGTGTCTGGAGTCTTCTTTGATTTTTCTCCACCTGCATATTGGGGCTGCATATTGAGGCTGAGTCTTTCACTTGTGTCTAGAACTCACCAGTCTGGGTAGTCACCCACCTGCCCTGGGCCCTGTGTCTTTGTCCATCTAGTGGTGAGTTTGTAGGGAAGCTGCCGTGCTGATGCTATGTTTTAGGAGATGAGGATCTGAACTCTCATCCATACACTTGTGTAGCCAGCACTCTATACTTGGTCATAGTTCCAGCCCACTGAAGTTTTGTTTTGTTTTTAAAAGACATTGCATTTGTTTCATATGCATTGATTACTAGAATTCTTTATTTTTTACAGTTACTGAAAAGTTTATTAAGAATTTCAAGACTTTTTGAGAAATTTAAAATAAATATAAAACATTTAACCAGAAAATCTATCCAATATACAATACCTATTAAATTTAGTATAGTATTCATGTGTGTCTGTGTGCACATAACAGTATTAACTTAAAAATTGGGGTCATGAATTTGAGAGGGAGGTTGTGGTAGCAGAAGTCAGGGGACAGTGGTAGGGGTGGACATGATGCAAATAAGGCACACATGTTCAAAATTCTCAAAAAATAATAAGTGAAAGAAATAAAACAGAAAAAAAGTTACTTAGGAAAGAAGTAAATATATGGCAAAGATAATAAATAGATAAAGCTTGAATGAAACAATGATTGAATAAAAAAGGACACAAGAAGGTCTTTTGTTTCTGGTCTTTCTTCTTATCCTCTCTATAGCTGATAATTCTTAACTGTAAAGTTTGTTCTCCAAATATTGAATCTGTAATGTTTGTAAGGACACCAAAGAAGTGGCATCCATCAAACTTGAATATGGAAGTTTTCTGAGCCTTAGATAAAATAATATTTAGCTCAAATGAGATTGTGTATTTGAAAGATAATATGAAATCCAAGAGTAAACACATTTACATCCAGTAAAGATTTCCTTCATAATAATTAGCATAAGATAGATGCATTTTGTATAATTTAGTAGCCACTGAATATCCTCATCTTTCATTTTAGAGAAATAAACCATTTTTTTATGATGAATCATGATGTAGTAACTTTTAAAGAGCCTACAATTAAGTGACAGATAAGCCTGGCTTAAAATTCCTATTCTATGTTCATTCGCCTTTGGTAACAAACTTTCCTCTTTTGTGCATTTTAAAAATGAGGACATAGTTCTGCTGTGAGGAGTAAATTATTCAAAGCACCAGACAGAATGTTTGATGCAGATATGGTGTACACTCAAGTCTCTGGCTCCTGTCTACTTAAATACCCACCTACTCCCCTATCATGTGAGTGTGTATCCTACAGTGTCGCCCATGCTTTGTGCTTCTTTGTGACCAAATCACTGGAAATAATTCTGCCTCCAGGGATTCACTCCTTTCCTGGGAAGGATATTAGAATGAGAACCTGCAGCAAAAAATGTCCCTGTCCTGTTTGAAATGCTGCTAGAACAGGTCATGGAGGATACATGTCTGTACTCCGGGGGGAGTGCTTGCTATGCAATGTGTGGAAGTAATCATGAACACTTTGTCTCAGTTTCTTTGCCTCCTTTCAGATCTTTGCTATATATCTTGGAGCTCTATATTTCAGTATCAGTTTGACCAAGAATATTTGAAGATAACCTGTAGCTTTATCAGATACAACAAGAGTGGAAAATGAAGTTTTTGGTGTCCTAAATTTGAAATCAGCTGGGGACCAAGAACTCAAAATAAACACAAAATAACTTTTAATGTTTTCTTCTCTTCTAACCTATTTGGTTGTAGAAAGATGTGTAGAGTGATTTAATTTAAAGTACTATTTTCCAAATGGGTACTATCTCACTTTATCAGTAAAGCAAGTCTGACTGTATCTGGAATCTACTGAAATGTGTATGTATATATGTACACACACACTCACACACACACACACTCACACACACACACTCACACACACACACTCACTCACACACACACTCACACACACACACACTCACACACACACACACACACACACTCACACACTCACACACTCACACACTCACACACACACAAACACACTTTGCAGTCAGGTATATCAGATGCTGTCTTTTTTTTTTTTTTTTTTTTTTAATTTCCACTGAGTATATCTTGTAAGAACCTAATGTTTGCCTTTTAAAACCACAGTATCTTTTTTTTATTATTAGGTATTTATTTCATTTACATTTCTAAGCTATCCCAAAAGTCCCCCACACCCTCCCCCATCCACTCCCCCACCCACCCACTCCCACTTCTTGGCCCTGGCGTTCCCCTGTACTGAGGCATATAAAGTTTGCAAGTCCAATGGGCCTCTCTTTCCAGTGATGGCCGACTAGGCCATCTTCTGATACATATGCAGCTAGAGACACGAGCTCTAGAAGGTACTGGGTAGTTCATATTGTTGTTCCACCTATAGGGTTGCAGATCCCTTTAGCTCCTTGGATACTTTCTCTAGCTCCTCCATTGGGGGCCCTGTGATCCATCCAATAGCTGACTGTGAGCATCCACTTCTGTGTTTGCTAGGCCCCAGCGTAGTCTCCCAAGAGACAGCTATATCTGGGTCCTTTCAGCAAAATCTTGCTAGTGTATGCAATGGTGTCAGCGTTTGGAAGCTGATTATGGGGTGGATCGCTGGATATGGCAGTCTCTAGATGGTCCATAAAACTACAGTATCAACTTTTACCTTGAGTTTTTCTTTAGCTATAATTTGTTTAGCCACTGTTTTTGTATTTTTGTAAGCTACATTAAGATGGTTTGCTACAGCAATAGCTGTTTGTTTTGAAGACTCTGAAAGTTCTAGACACACTTTGCAGAGCTTACTACATTAGAAACTCTTATATTCTATTACTGCTAAATCACTAATATTAATTAGAAAAATACATTAATTTTCTTATTAGTATCGAGTTATGGGTATGAAATGAAGAAAATTGGCAGCTAGTGATTGCAGTAGAAGACCGTCTTTCACTTCAGTGATGTAAAAGCCAGGGACATCCACAGTCTAGTAAAATGTTTAAGAATCTATCAACTGCACTTTCAAGTCCAGAATGTTACTTTTTTACTGTTATCTTAGCAAAACATTTTGTCTTTAAGCTATCTAATTCTGAAAAGACAAAAAACAAGATATTATAATAACGTCCCATCAATGAGTTCCAAATGGAGTGCTCTCAGGTACAAAGACTAGGCTCAGTAGATTGTGTACAGGAATTGTACAGTAGATTGTGATGGGAAAGTTCGGTGATGGGGGTGGGGGTGAAGGTGACATGCTTGCTTACAGATAAGTAATGACAGTCTCTCTTCTTCTTTGCTACCTACTTGGAAAATGTGAAGGAAATAATTACTTGAAATAGAGGCCTCCATTTATTAAGTCCTTTAACACTGGCTTTGAGATAAAATATGTTGCTCTGTTTATCATGAAGCATCACAAGCACGCACGTTGGTTTCTCTATCCTAAGCCCCTGACAACGACTCTACTTTAGGATGTAGGTTTGAAGAAGGTACAGCAAGAGATCTTGCCTCACAATAAAACAATTAAATGCGATTTTCTGAGCAGTTGCCAAGACCAATTAAGAAAGATGTAACGTTTTATGCAGAACATTTGCAGAATAGCTTTGCATCTTGGTCAAAGCAGCGCTTTCTCATTATTTATTTAGATTTATCTGGCAGTTATTCTCTGAAGGGCTAATTAGAGAAAATTACTCCAATACCACATTCATTTACAGACGACTGTCATTTATCTCCATGCTTGTTTCCATCTTTTGGAGATGTTTACACATTACAAATCTCTTGGATCTAGGCACATCTGTCCACTTCTCCCCATCTTTCCCACCTGGGTTCTCAGCATCTCTTCCTTAGCTGAGAGAAGTTGAGTGGGACCAGCTCTCCTCTTCCTTTCTCCTCGGCTGTACCTGTCTTCCAGGCTGCAGTATCCCGGTGCTCTTTGTGAGCTTTGTTCAGATGTGTGTACTAAACCACTCAAAAACCACACAGCTATCACCACAATTGAATTATAGGACGATTTATTATCCTCCAAATACATTTTAATTTTTTTAGTGCATTTGACATTATGGTTAGGAACTACTGCCCTGAACCGAGATTTGAAATTATGAAACAGTTAAGATTAACAAATATCTCCGTACAAAGTAAATTTAGCAGGTTGTATTGATATAAATATATATAAATAAGATACTAGTATGTATATTTTTTGTTTATGTGGGTTTAGAGCACTGCATCCCAGTCATCCTAATGCTTGACCCCTGAGTACAGTTGCTCATGTTGTGCTGACCTCCAATTATAAAGTTATTTTTGTTGCTAGTTCATAACTGCAATTTTGCTACTGAGCAGTGTCGCAGTTCCCAAGACCACTAGAAATTTGTGTTTTCTGATGGCTGCAACCCACAGGCTGAGAACCGCTGATTTAGAGGAAGGGAGGAAATAATGCAAACACAGTATACACATAAGAAAAATTTAAAGTTTCACTGAGACATAATTAAAACGCATACAGCATTATATTCACCACTTTAAATTATTTTTTATTTATTTAAAATTTTTGATACAATATATTTTGATAATATTGTTTCCCCAGCTTCTCCCAGATTCACCTCCCTACTTCTTATCCACCATTTCATGTTGTTTCTCTCTTTCTCTTTCTCAAAAAAAAAGAAAAAGAAAAAGAAAAAGAAAAAGAAAAAGAAAAAGAAAAAGAAAAAGAAAAGAAACCAACCCACCAAAATCCCAAGCCCAAACCAAACCAAACCCAAGAAAAGCATGCATTCACGTACAGACACAGACACACAGACACACACAGACACACACACAGACACACACAGACACACACAGACACACACACAGACACACACACAGACACACACAGACACACACAGACACACACAGACACACACACAGACACACACAGACAGACACACACAGACACACAGACACACAGACACAAACACACACACACACACACACACACACACATACACACACACACACACACACACTGCGTGGGATGTCCAGATACTCTCGAGTGTGAGGCCTGCCTTGGAGAAATATATACCTAGTGTCATTTCAGTGGAGAAAACTGAATTATCCTCTCCCAGAGGGTAGCAATTGCAAATAGCCTCTTGGTTAGCTTCTTGTGCCCACTTCCCCTTTGGTGCTGGGAGTTTTATCTTGGTGAATTTGTGCAGGGCTTGCGCATGCTGTCACAGTATCTGTTGTGTCTGGGGGAAGCTGCTTCCTTGGAGTCATCTACCACTCTGGCTCTTACAAACTACTTTTTAAAATCTTTATTAAATTATTTGTTTACAGTTGCCCTACTTCCAGGTCCCCCCACTCCCGAGTTCTTCACCGCTTCCCTACTCCCTCCACCACTGAGAGGGTGCTTCCTCCATCGACCCCCACCTTTTCTCCACCAGTATCTCTCTTCTCTGGGGCATCAAGTTTCTACTGGATTAAGCATATCCTCTCCCTCTGAGGCCATGCAAGGCCATCCTCTGCCACACATGTTTCCCAGGGCCATAAACCACCCCATGTATGCGCCTTGGTTTTTGGCTTAGTCTCTGGGAGCTTTGAGGGGTCCTGGTTAGTTGACAATGTTCTTCCTACGGGGTTGCAATCCTCTTCAGCTCCTTCAGCCCTTCCTCTAATTTTTCCATATTGGTCTCCAACCTCAATCCAATGGTAAGCCATAAGTATCTGCATTTGTCTAAGCCAGTTGCTGATAGAGCCTCTCTGAGAACAACTATGCCAGGCTTCTGTATGCATCCACCATATGGTGTTGGTAATAGTGTCAAGGTATGGTGGGTGTGCATGGGACGGATCCCAAGTTGGGCCAGTCACTGGGTGGGCTTTCTTTCAATCTGTGCTCCATTTTTGTCCTTGCATTTCCTTTAGACAGGAACAATTCTGGGTTAAAAAATTTGAAGATGAGTAGGTGGCCCCCTGCCTCAACTGGAGGTGGTCTCTTCCGATTCCATCTCCCCAGTGTTGGGCATTTCAGCTAATGTCATCCCCATTGAATCCATCCCAGGTCTCTGGCAATACCTAGAGGTTTTCCCTTGCCTCCTAACCCCTGCTGCTGCACATTTTGATTCATTCTCCTGGTCCTCTGGGCATCCCTCCTGTTTTTCCTCATACCTGATCCTGCCTTTTCTTTTCTCCTCTCCCTTCCCTTTCTCATGCAGTTCCTTTCCTCACTATGCCTCCCGTGATTATCTTGTTCCTTTTCTCTTTTTTTTCTTTTTTTTTAAAGTGGTTTTGAGAATTTCACACTTGGGCTTCACTTCTTGTGAAGCTTCCTATGGTCTGTGATTTGTAACACGGGTATTCTGAAATTTTTGGCTAATATCCATTTATCACTGAATACATACCATGCCCGTCCTTTTGGTTCTGGGTTACCTCATTCGGGATGATATTTTCTAGTTCTGTCCATTTCCCTGCAAAATTCATGATGTCCTTATTTTTAATAGCTGAATAATACTCCATTGTGTAAATGAACCACATTTTCTGTATTAATTCTTCTGTTGAGGGACATCTGTGTTGTTTCCAGCTTCTGGCTATTACAAATAAGGCTGCTATGAACATAGGGAAATATGTGTCCTACTGGTATGGTGGAACATCTTTTGGGTTCATTCCCAGGAGTGGTATATCTGGGTCTTCAGGTAGAGCTATTTCCAATTCTCTGAAGAACCACCAGATTGATTTCCAGAGTGGTTGTACCAGTTTGCAATCTCACCAACAATGGATGAGTGTTCCTCTTTCTTCTCATTTTCTCCAGCATCTATTGTCACATGAGTTTTTAATCTTTGCCATTCTGATTGGTGTAAGGTGGAATCTCAAGGTCATTTTGATTTGCATTTCCCTGATGATTAAGAATGTTGAGCATTTCTTTAAGTGCTTCTCAGCCATTTGAGATTCCTCTGTTGAGCATTCTCTGTTTAGCTCTGTATCCTATTTTTTAATTAGGTTATTTATTGTTGTTGTTGTTGTTGTTTTTTTTTTTTTTTTTAGTTTAACTTCTTGAGTTCTTTATGTATATTGAATATTACCCCTCTATCAGATGTAGGATTGGTAAAGATCTTTTCCCATTCTGTAGGTTGCCATTTTATCCTGTTGACAGTTTCCTTTGTCTTATAGAAGTTTTTCAGTTTCATGAGGTCTCATTTGTCAGTTGTTGATCTTTGAGCCTGAGCCACTGGTGTTCTACTCAGGAAAATTTCCCCTGTGCAGATGTGTTCAAGGCTCTTCCCCACTATAAGTTTCAGTGTGTCTGCTTTTATGTGGAGGTCCTTGATCCACTTGGACTTGAGCTTTGTACAAAGAGATAAGAATAGATCAATTTGCATCCTTCCACCTGCAGACCACCAGTTAGACCAGCACCATTTGTAGAAGATGTCCCCCCCCCCCCTTTATGGCTTTGGCTTCTTTGTCAAAGATCAAGTGTTCATAGGTGTGTGAGTTTGTTTCTGGGTATTCAATTTTATTCCATTGATTGACCTGTCTATCTCTGAACCAATAACATGAGGTGTTTTTTGTTTTTTGGTTTTTTTTTTTTGTTGTTGTTGTTCTTGTTCTTGTTTTTATCGCTATTGCTCTGTAGGACAGCTTGAGGTCAGGGAT
Organism: Mus musculus; assembly: GCF_000001635.26. Lineage (NCBI taxonomy): Eukaryota > Metazoa > Chordata > Mammalia > Rodentia > Muridae > Mus > Mus musculus. The sequence continues at coordinate 19,872,592 of NC_000079.6, read as the reverse complement.
GGTGATTCCCCCAGAAGTTCTTTATTTTATTATTATTTTTTAGAAGTTCTTTTATTGTTGAGAATTGTTTTCACTGTTCTGGGTTCTTTGGTTTTCCATATGAAGTTAAAATTTGCTCTTTCCATGTCTGTGAAAAGTTGTGTTGAAAGTTCGGTGGAGATTGCACTGAATCTGTAGATTGTTTTTGGTAGGATGGCCATTTTTACTATTTTAATACTACTGATCCATGAACATGGGAGATCTTTCCATCTTCTGAGATCTTCTTCAATTTATTCTTTTTAAAGAATTGAAAGTCTTGTCATACCAAACAAAGGTTTGGTTAGAGTTACACCAAGATATTTTATATCATTTATGACAATTGTGAAGGGTATTGTTTCACTATTTTCTTTCTCAGCCTGCTTATCATTGGTATAAAGGAAGGCTATTAATTTGTTTGAGTTAATTTTATATACAGCCACATTGCTGAAGTTTTTTGTTTTGTTTTGTTTTGTTTTTTGTTTCTTTGTTTTTGTTTTTTTGTTTTTTGTTTTTGCCTCTTCTTCTATATAAATTCCTGAACCTTGCAGAGAGAGGTCTGATAAAGGCATTCTATTTAGAGCTCAATGTTTTAAAGTTTTTCTACTAAAAATATTGGTTCTTTGAGCATTTTATACAATGTATTTTGACAATGTTTCCCATTTCCTCCAGTCCTTCCTAGTCTGTACCCTCTATCCAACCATCTTACTTTGTACCAGGAGTCACATCTATAAAGAATTCTGACCCTCTATCTCCAGTACCTAGCAACAGTCAATTACTTCTCAGGTAGGAATGGGACTTTGGTCCCACCCCCACTCTCTAGGCTGTGATGTGTGTGGTCTGTGGAAATGGAATCAGTCTAGCTGCCTATCAATGGGATAATGAAAATGTGCTACAGTTTTATATGATGGAATATCATTGGTCTGTTAATAAAAATGAAATCATGAAGTTTTCAGGTAAATAGAACTGGAAACAATTTTTTCTCAGACGTCCCCATAATAAGCACATGTTTTCTCTCATTTGAGGATATTAGCTTTGAATCTTAGATATGTGTGTTTCATTGGGATTAACCACAAAATTCATGAAATTAGTCAGAGACCAAGGGTGGGAGTTCAAGGGATGGGAGATGGAGTGTGGTGATGTAAAGGTTAAAGGGAAACAGTGCTATGGAAGAGTCTAGTGAATATTGGGAGGACAAAGTCACTCTGGGAATACTGGGAGAGATAGTTAATACTAAAGGCATTTAAAAAACCATATGGAAACTGCTATGTAGAAGCATCTAAAAACACACGACTTTAAATGAAGTTCTTGTTTTAAATTTTGTATGTGTGTCTTAGCATTTTCATAATGTGGTGCACTTGTCATTACTATTTCTAGAATTTTTTTTTGTCATTCCAAAAAGAAGCCTCATGTTTGTTAGCTCTCAATCTTAATTACTCTCTCCTTCTAACACCTGGTGTACAGCAGCTTTGTCTAGTGGAGACATTTCACATACATGGAATCAATCAAAATATGTGTCTTTATGTGGTCTGTTTAACAGTCAATGGCTTGTTCATGTTGCTGTGGGTTTCAGCATTACATTCCTTTCCATAGGTAGATAATACTCTGCTGCCTGAACAGTCCAAGCTTTGTTTAATTCATTTGCAGTTGATGATATTTGTGTTAGGTGCAGTTTGCACTGTTATGAAAAATAGTGCCATACATCCACAATTTTTAGTGCCCATGTGTGAACATAATTTCATGTCCACTTGACACAGGTTAGAATCATCTGAGAGGAGGGAGCTTCAACTGAGAAAATGCCTCAATTGCTTGAGCTACAGGCAAACCTATAGAGCATTTTCTTAATTGTTGTGGGTGGCCCATCCTATTGTGTGTGAGGTTATCCATGGGTTGGTGGTCCTGGGTTCTATAAGAAAGCAAGCCATGCAAGCCACTGGGAGCAAGACAGTAAGCAGCACCCTTCCATGGCCTCTCTACCACCTCCTGTGTGCAGGTTCCTGCTCTGCTAGAGTTCCTGCCCTGATTTCCATTAGTGATGGACTATGATGTGGAAGTGTAAGCCAAATAAACCCTTACCTCCTCAAGTTGCTTTGGTCATGGTGTTTCATCGAGGCAATAGTAACCCCTAAGACACCATGCTTCTGTTTTGTTGTTGTTGTTGTTGTTTTCTTTCTGATATGTCTACAAGCAGAACTTCTAGGCGACTAAATGCTTGTCTTTTCACCTCTTCTCCTCTTTTTCTTGTTCACTCTCTCTCCTCCTCTTCCTTCTCATCCTCCCCCCTCCCTCCTCTTGACTACAAGAAACCTAGTGAGTATGAAGCAATATCTCATCGTGGATTTTGATTTAAATTTTCCTAATTAATAGCAATACAAATATTTTGGTATGATTTTGGGAATCTGTACATTTTCTTTGGAGAATTTTTACCTAATCTCTTTACCCAGTTTAAATTGGATTTTTATTATTGAGTTGTAATAGTAGTTTGAGCATTTGGATGCTAGGCAGTTATAAGATGTGTGATTTTCTCCCATTTAGTAAGTTATTATCACTTTCTTGATGATATCCTTTGAAACACATTTAAAATTTTGATAATGTCCATTATGAGTTTCCTTTTCCTTTCTTAAGCTTCTATACACATTTAAGAAGAAAATTGCCTAACTGATGATTTATATGGAAAAACTTTCTTTATTGCAGACTTTTCTAACTGCTTTTAATTCTATTACATAGTTTTACAGTTTTATTATTTTATTCTACAAAAGCTCCCACAAACAGTCTAAGATTTGCATTTTTCTTTTAAAATTTACTCATATTTTACTATTGGTGAGATTTTCTATTCAAGATTTTCTCAATTTCATCTTTTTAGTAATCATTGCAGCTGTGAGAAAACACCATGAAATTTTGTAGGTTAATTTTGCATTCTGCAACTTAGCTTAGGTAGTTAATGAGGGATTTTTTTTTTTTTTTTTTTTTTTTTTTTTTTTGGTTTTCCAAGACAGGGTTTCTCTGTGTAGCCCTGGCTGTCCTGGAACTCACTTTGTAGACCAGGCTGGCCTCGAACTCAGAAATCTGCCTGCCTCTGCTTCCCAAGTGCTGGGATTAAAGGTGTGTGCCACCACTCCCGGCGAGAGATTTCTTAGAAGGAATTTCTGTATAAAAGATCATGTTCCTTGCAACTTTGGCTGCATATTATTTTTGGAGAGAGGGTGTCATTGTGTAGCCCTAGAACTCTCTGTATAGACAAGGCTGGCCTTGAAATCTCTAAGTGCTCTGATTAAAGGAGTCTGTCACCACATCCAGTTCAGAAAATGATTTTATAGATTTTTTTCATGATCTTGATCTCATGCTTTATGATCTAGCTGTGTGTCTAGACTCTGTGGTGCAATGTTTGGAAGAGGTATTGAGAAAGCAGCCATTTTTATCTTATTTCTGATCTCGAGAGGAAGCTCTCGGCTTCATAGCATTATGTATGACATCGGCTATTGTCAGTAAAAAGGTTATCCTTCTCCGGCTTGTTGAGTGTTTGTGGTAGGATGCTGGACATTGCTGAGTGCATTCGATGTGGTTATTGAGATGTTAGTATCATTTTTATTTCCCCTCTTTATTCTTCAGCTTATACAACCTCTACTGATGTATCTCGAGTTTGTAGGTTTTTTTAAAAACCTGTATAGTAAACCAATATCAGCTATTCTACCTCCAAATTCAGAACTTGGGTTTAGGCCTTTTACCTTTTATCTCCCGAGAGTTTGATTTGGTGAGGGGTTGTCATCATGGTTCCCTTTACTTTGCAAACAAGCCTCATTTCCAAACTTTTGATACTTTAGTAGCTATTTTGAAGTTGTTTTTCACATTAAATTAACATAGAGGCTCCTGAGAGGATTTTTGCTTGCTGTTCCTTTCCTTACTTATGTATAACACTTTCCTGTATTTTTTTTTAACACTTTCCTGTATACTTTCATTGTCTCATTGATATTATTTTTGGAAAAAATAGATGCTTTGATGATGCATTTAGGCAATTGAGAATGTGGCACCTTCTCGGCCACTCTCCTGGAGTGTTTGCTGTATGCATGTTTATCTAATGACTTAGGTGCATGTGTTCAACAGATCACTTTTTTTTTTTCAGCATTTAGGGTCTGAGTTTAATCTTTGAAAGTACAGCACAGGTTCCCTGAGCCTCCCACCCCACCCCTCCTAAGCATCATCACAAAGCTTTGTCCATAACTAGAACCATGTTTGCTTTTCTCTGAATGCTACTTTAAGATGTAGGTAATATCACCTTTAGTTCTTAGCCTCCACTAATACATAGATAGTTATCAATTTATACTAACTCAGGCTGCCATTGCTCAGAGTCTGGTTCAATTAAAGTGAAGCCACATTGCTGGGGCTGTGTTCTACTTCTTAGCAAATTTGATCCTCGGTTCTGTATTAAGCTTCTAGATGATTTACCATTCTTTTATTGCTATAAAGAGCCCTGATAACCCTGCTGTGTTTGCTGTGCCTGAGCTTGAAAGCCCCAGGCTCGATTATCAGCAAGAAATTCTGTTTAAAAACTATCGCTTGCCACCCTTCTCATTAGCTTCCCTAGTTTATTCTCTAGAGTATGCACACTGATCTGACAATGAGCATCTGTACCTTGGAAAAGGATCAGAATTCATAGCTAGAGTTCTGCTTTCACACACACATGACTATTTTATAAAACCGTCTAAGGCCATGGCTAGCTAAATAGCAGTGTAAGGAAAGTGAGAAACTGGAGCAGAGTGTGTTTGTATAATGTCCCAAGTAGAGAATAATTACATAATAATTATGATGATACACGTAACAAAAATGCACTAACTACTAATATAATGCTTACAGTTGGCTGAGCCTGTGCAGTTTGCATTCATTATCTTATTTAATGAAGTGATTCCTTGAGGAGGGTACAGTTGTGATTGTTTCCATCGCCCTGTGGATTCCAAAATAAGTGGGTGCTCAATGCCCTCATGTGACATATATTTGCATTTGACCTTTCCACATCCTACTGCAAAATTTAAATCACTTGTAAATCACTTGTAGTGCCTAATACCATGCCAGCAACACGTACATAATGATATATTGTATTGTTTAGAGGACAATGACGAGAAGTTTGTTCATGTCATTTTAGAAAGGTGTTATCAGTTTGCATTTGAGAGAATCCACAGTTGGTACAGAAACCATCATTACAGAGGGACAATTGTATCATCCAGTAGAAGCTTTAGCTTTAGTTAAGCAGGTCAACTCAGAGCAGAAACAAAACTAACAAGTGACAACTCTGTATATCTAGAAGGACAATTAGACTCAGAGGTACTTTATCAAGAAAGCTGTGATATTATCCATTAGCATTTCATATTAGAAATGCCAAAAACTGGCTAAAGAGTCAGAAGATTCCTGCCTGGAAGCAAGAATAAAATCATGATATTAATTCTTAGGTTGTTTTGGCGCTTTCCCTTATTTCTTGGAACATGGCTTCAGTCTACTATGAAATCCATTGTCCCCAGAAAATTCTGAAGGAATGCCATAGAGGCATCTCATCTGTATAATGATAATGACATTACAACTGTAGGCTGAATGTGTTGGCACTGTGCACAAAGGTTCACTGGCTTCTCACCATTTTTTGATGAGCTTCAAGGTCTCCATATTATGATGCCAGTTCTATTTTGCTCCTGCCACCCAAAAGTGCACCAAATTACAGGGTTGGAGTCAGATCGTTACTGTATGTATAACATAGAGAGGGACATGGCTAGTGGCATTCTAGGTTAAATTTCACTTAACATGTGGCAATACGAGCCACTTGGATCCCATCCAAATTTGAGTTTGAGCTTGTTTCTTGCAAATTATTTTCACCCTAAATTATCATTATTATTTATTATTATTATTTGTATGATGTGCATGTATGGATGTGGGCATACTTGCCATGGGATGTGTGGAGGTCAGAGATTAACCTTCAAGAGTCAGATTTCTCACTCTTTTGTGGGATCCAGGGATTGCACTTGGCTCACCAGGCCTGTGTGGCCATCTCAGTCAACAAATGGATTATATTTTACCCTTTTACAAAAGTCCAAACTAGGACTGTCAGCTCAGTATTGGAAGACATTTAAAACTGAATTCCATTACCTCTTTTATGTCTTTATATATACTTACAGACTTGTACATACAGTCTCCTTTATCCTTTTGAATCCAAGCAAAACTATGGTACAGGTTGCTTTACAGAAGCACACATGCTAATCATGACCGGCCAATTCCAGCACTGGAGCAGCCTCAGCTGTTTGCTGCAAGGCTGTTGTTGCTCCTCGCCCTGCATTATGTTTCCACATCTTGTGACTATTAAATGTCTGTGTCATTTGTAGGGTGCCAGGGAAGCAATTAGAAAGAGAAAAGAACAAACTGAAGATAGTTTGCTATGCTAGCCGTCTCTACTCTGGAGCACAGAGGAGGGTCGTTCTCACCAGCTATGGGATATGCAGGTTATTGCCTGGGGTTATCTCAGGCTAGATTAGGATATGCAGGTTATTGCCTGGGTTATCTCAGGCTAGATTAGGGATACTTTTATAAGAATAGTTTCTTTAAATTGCAACCAAGTACAGTGGAGCCTCACCTGTTACAAAGAGAAATAGAATATTATTCTGAAACAATATATGTTCCATCTAGTTGGAACAAGTCATTAAAAATAGACAAAAATTCATAAAAGCCAGCATGTATTTCTGTAATTAGTTGGTGAGCTGTAGCATTCATTTCCCTAATCAGTTTAACTTAAATAAAAAAAAATCTGAAGCCTCAATAAAAAAATCCATCATTTATAAACTAGAATCAGCACCTTCTTTTCTAAATGAATTACTTTATTTATTTATATCCCAAATGTTGTCCCCATTCTGGTCCCCTCTCAGTATCTTAAAGGATCATTTCAAAGTTTAGAAAAACATAAAAACTATACACAATAGTATATTAATAGTATGCACAGACACATGCAATATATATATATATATATATATATATATATATATATATATATATATATATATATGAATGAGAGAGAGTATATGGGTATTAAAGCAAATACATGTTTTTGATCCAAGACCTATCTTTTGTTGACAAGAATAAATATCTTTCCAGATGGAGGACACAGCACTTATTGCAGAAGGGAAAATAGACACAAGCTGAGAGATTAGCCTCCAAGTTAGTCAGCTTTCTTTAACAGCAACAAAATACCAGAGGTAAAAAGCTTAGAGAAAAGGAAGGCTTACTCTGGCTCAGGGTTTCATGGATTTCAGTCCTTGGCTACATTGCTTTTGGACCTGTGAGATACAGCATGGAAGTGGAAGTTTGAAGAAGAGGACTCTGCTCACCTCTTGGAAGCCAGGAAAGGAAGAGGCACGGCTGGATTTCCAGTGTGTTATTTGATTTTCTATCACTAATAATCTACTTTCCTAAGGGTTATGGCATATCCTAATGGTGCTTTATGTGGGGACTCAACCTTTAACTCTCAGAGACTTGGTGTTATGCAAAAGATATTAATTACAAACCATATAAAAACAAAATCTGGGTCATTGATATTGTCAACAAAGCTATTGTGTTCTGTATATTCAGAGAGCTGTGTGCCAGTAAACAATGGGAAACCCCAGTTGAGGTGGGCTTTGTGTATTGAGTGTTGGTATAATAATGCATTTTATAGGAATTAATTTTTTATGTTGTTTTTTTTTCCTGTGTTAATATTTTGCTGCTGGACCAAGCAAATGGAAGTATAGGAGTGCTTTCCAGTGAGACTGGGTCATTTGCCTCCATCACCTTCTCTCACAACATTGGCTAGGCGGTTTATGAGATGGATGTCAAAGAATCGCTGTGACTGGCTATTTATGAATGTCTTCTGGTGATGGTTTATAATTCACATAAGCCAGGAGTCAGAGAAACTTTCTCAAACTTAGTGGCAACTGGTGGCAAGGTAAGCTCAGAATACCTGCTCTGCTGTGGTTATGTAGAATAGCAAGTGCAGATGTTGTATCTTACCAGGAAAGCAGCTGATTTTGTGACAGCAACTCTAAACTATTTATTTACAAGAGGAAACATGCAGACAAGCATTAGAAACAATCTCCTGTTCCAGCTTGATGCATTGGTAGATCTCTGGCAGATCACCAAGGCAGATGTGGGTAGGAGAGTATATCCCCAGAGAGCCATCTGTCCAGAGTGACTGTGTTTGCTTGGACCTACAGCAAACTGGTGTTACAAATAGGGACTTTCCTCTTACATGTTGAAAAGGTAAACTGAAAACTAGTTTCATTGACAATATTATCTGAAATAACTGTAGCATAATAATTTGAAAGAGAACTACAGTTTTAAGATGACCACTTGCAGCCAAAATAGGGGTCACTTTTCTTTGGGGAAAATTTGAGGAAAGGGATAGGAAACTGATCAGTGAATGTTTTTCAAAATTTTTATGTATTTTTTCAAAGACCATGTAATAAGACAGTTTTGCAGTGACTTAAAGTCAGTATTGCTGTATAATTTAATAGGACTCTGACTTAACTGGGTAAGTTTTTAGTGTCTGCAGGCATTTTATACCTTACTACAGACATTCACACTCACAGGCAACTGTGAGGACCCCAAAGTGCTACTCAGGGAAATTATCTAAAGGCTTGGGAAATTTTGTTCCTCTTGGTTGGAGAGCTATGACGAATGCTAGGTCAATCATGAATAACTGCTGAAGTTAAATGAGAAATTCTGGAAGTGCTCAGAGCAACATTTCAATGGTTTGTTCCCCCTGGCAAAGTTTGTAACAATGGGATGTGTTCTGTCTGTAGACTTAGAGAACGCCAAGTTAAATAGTAGCAATAAATACAGAGGAAAACTGTCCTCTCTCCCAAGATGCTAAGAACACTAAGTGGTTGTGAAATGTCTGGGCTGTCCCACATAGTTTAATAATAAGATAAAGAAGTTCAATAATTTGAAACATTTAGCAGTCTGGAGGTTGGTAATACTGAATTTTACCACCCAAAGACCACATATAGTTCAAAAACACAAAATTAGTTATTATGTGGTTAACTATAGAAACAATTTTTGACTCCTGCCTAGAATATCCAAGAGCATGCTCCCTGAAGACGCAAATGCAGAATGGCAGATAGCAGGCCTGTACAGAATGCAAGTGGGTCCCTTGGTATGAATGAAACTCAATCAGGTTAATTACAATTATCTGAGCCTTGCTGTGATCCCACCCAGGGAAGAGCCTATAGCTTAGATGATGAATACTACCTCATGAATACTATAGCTGTACTCTGGTCCTTCTTAGGAGTATATCTGTGCAAACTGAACCTGTTGGCAGCATAGCTATGATGGTCAGTTCTGCACATTTCTGCAATGTAGATTTCTCATGGTTATGGTATAACGTGCACTGGATGGAGACTGCTCTGTGTCACTTTTGAGGTGTCAGGGCTTGGTAGAGCTTCGCTTTCAACATTACTACCACCATGACTAAGACTGATATGGACTTGGATGCAGTATTAAGACTTGTATATGGAAATGTAGACCATTTAACAGAAGGGAGATGGGATTTTTCTGAGAAGAGTTTTGGATTATGTAGTGCTAGTTGTGTATAAATTCATATATTAGGGTTCTCTAAAGGAACAAAACTGATAGATTGAATATATATGCATATATGGGATTTATTAGAATTTAGGCAAACTATGGTTAGAGTAGTCTAACAACAGTGGTTGTCTCCAGATATGAAAACCAAGAATCAGGCAGTTGTTCAGCCCATGAGGCTGGATGTCTCAGCCAGTCTTCAGTCTATATTGGAGTCCCAAAGGGGTAAGTTCTAACACCACAAAGGGACATCTTAGAAACAGGATCGATGAACTTGCTAGTTAGAGAGAGGGGAAGCAGGCCAAAAGCCAAGCTTCCTTGTTCAATGTCCCTTCATGTGAGCTGCCACCAGAAGGTATGGCTCAGAAATAGGATGGTCTTCCCACCACAGATGAACCAAACAAGAATGTCTCCCACAGGCATACCCTGCTGCTTGGTTTTAGTTGATTCTAGATGTAAGGATGCTGACAACAAGACTAGCCATCACAATCATATCAGACCTTCTGAGTCATGTTTTGAAGAGTGTACAGTTGGATAGCTTTAGAGCTTTCCAGAGATGTAGAAAACCCCTGAGGAAACCAAGACTGATTGGTCATCTGAAGGGCAGGTGTTTTGAAAGGAAACATTTGAGATCACTAACAGAGCACTAAAAATAATCCTGGGGAGATCTGAAGGTGAAGATGGAAAAAAGCCACTGTCATGAAAGAAACAGGAAGGGGATAGGTAGGTCTTAGGAGTTCTGACAAAGCTTAGTGTTTGAACCTCAGAAGAACAAAAATCCCAAAGTGAATGAGTTCCTGACTTCATAGAGAAGAGAAAAGTGGAAGAAAGAAGACCCTCACAGGAAAAGTTTCTAAATGTGTCTTGGTCAACTTGAATATATATGTCCGAGCAGAGCTCTCTGACACCTTCTAGGCCCCTTCTTACAAGGGTTTTGGTGATGGCAAAGAGAAAAATAACTAATGTAGACTTCAGTATATGAATTGGCATGCTTATGGCATCATTCAGTGAACAGAAACTGATTTCATTTTTGTTATAAAGTAAATGAAAAAAAAATAAAACTTCATGAAAATGGCTTGTGTACTAAAGTCTTGAAAACCTAAGTTGGAGGTTGACCTTTTTGGAAATGCAGCTCACGTACATTGGAAGAAGTTTCAATTTTATGTTCCCAGAAAATGTATCACTTCATTCTCAGAAATGATCTGGTCCCCAAGCATAGGAAACTGTGTCAGAGGAGCTGGCTCAGTAAGGGCACTTACTGTTGAACCTGATGACTAGAATTCGGGACCTACCTATATGGTGGAAGGAGGAGGACAACGTGTTCTCTGTCCATGCCATGTGTGCTTTAGTGTACACAACTCCCCCAAAGTGTTTTAAAAGAAAGAAAAAAAGAAAGAAGAGAGAAAGAAAGAAAGAAAGAAAGAAAGAAAGAAAGAAAGAAAGCAATGATGAAGTTGTGTGACCCATATACACTTATTTTCCTGTCATTCATGGTTGTGACTGAATAGCGTGGCCCTCACCTCAGCCATGCCCAAATCAGCCACAGTGAACATTCACTCATCTGACCAGACACTACATGGCAGAAAAGGCTCCCAGAATCCTGACTTTTGCCTTGGGACTTTTTATTGACAGGACATCAGGGATGGAAGTCAAAGAGTCTTGGAAAATACCTTCTTATTGTATTTGCCTTCTCGGCTACTATGTGAAGAAAGAACTCTGACCTCCATAAGTAGAACTGACCACAAGGACAAACACAATTACTCCTGCAGACTTGGTTTCTCTAGCAGGGCTCCTGTGCCTCTGCCTGGCAAGCACTACCAAGTGTTTAAGGTCATTCAGGACTCCCAGCCCCAGCTGAGTGAGCCATCAGGTGACCATAGTAATACTAAGTTCATCCAATCCAGCTGGACCAAGCTGTGAGCTTTGTCATTTGAATTTTTAAACGTTAAAGATTTTGTTATGCTCAAAGCAGTGACCTATACAAAGCAAGGGCTCTAGGCACATTCTCATTTGGCTCCCAGAAGTGAGTCTTTTACCCTTCTCCATTGTCTGTTTTGCCTGGTTTCCCTGCTTTAGAAATGAAGATCAATGCATGTTCATTGTACAAAGTGGCAGTCAGTGATGTTCTTATTCAAGTGTCTCATATACTTTGACCAGATGTAGTGTGAAGCTCACCTCCCTCTTATTCTCTTTTATTAGTCACCCTTCTTTTCGCAAATAATCCTATTAACACATGTGTATGTAAGTGTGTGTGCATAATCTTGTCTTCACATGTGTGAAAATATTCAATGTTCGTCTTTCGGGTCTAGCTGAGTCTGTTTAATGTCAACTTTCAGTCAAATGGAATAATTTTATTCTTCCCTATGGATGAAGAAGACTCTACGATGTCTTGTTATCACACTCTATTTATCTACTACCATCTGTTGATAGTCACTTCTGCGAAGTTGTTTTCAATAGAATGCCTGGCTACACACTAGCTTCTGCACAGGCTGCTGTATCCTAAATGATCTTCTCTTTCTGAAACCCAACCAAAACAAACACTAATGCTGAGCCAACAGGCACCAACACTCGACCACTGATCCATCCTTTCTGCATCTCTGTAAGGATCTAACGAGTCTTGCTGGAGTTATGCCTTTAGCCAAGGCTCGATACCCACTAGGAAGGCACTCTGATGTTCATTTTATCTCATGGGAGCCAAATATGTAAATAGGGAAGTCTGTCACTGAGCTGCCTACTAATGATCTTACGCTGGCTTCTTTGGATAATGATGCTACTGCTCAGAGTATCAGAATTCTCTTAAAGTTCATCATTCTTGTCTTGACTGCAGGTCTCCAGATGGATAACCCAGAGTGCTCCCTAGAATACAGGCTGCAGGACTGCACCAAGGCAGCAGCTTTCTATGTAGCTTCTGGAAGGTAAGTCTAAAAGCTGTCCCGTGAGCTGCACTGTGATGTCTCCAGGATACATTCTCTTGAGTCAGATGGGCAACAGAGACAGAGATGGACTTTTTTTGATAATTTTGTTGTGTGACAATGATTGTTTAGAGTGGTTAAGACACTAGTAATGCTGCTGGAAATCCAAACAGGCTATTTCATGGCTTATGCTTCTGCGCCTTGAAATTGAATTTCACGGGCAATATTTAAACCATTTTCTCAGTGCACCACCCAGTGAGAAATGTCCAGTGAGGGGCTTGGTTCTCTGTGAATGTAGGGATTAAAAAGTTGTTGTAACTGCTAAAAGATAAAATTGCTAACTACTGATTTCTAACTCTGGGGAAAATGTTCTCCTTTGTCCTCTAAAGGAGTATTGATGGTGCGTATCCTGCTTATGTCAATTCAATTTTATGGGAATACAACTGCACCTGTTAATTTATTGTCTGTCAGTCTTTTCATTCTCCAGTGGCCAAGTTTACTAGTTGCAGTAGAGATGGCTTGGCTCTGCTAAGCCTAAAATAGCTACTCTCTGGTACTTAAGTCAAAAAGTCTATAACCCCTGCTTTGTACTAGCCCAGACTACTTGCTATTATCAATGGTTTTAACACATTTGTTACTATAGCAAAATGCCAGAGGCTGACTGCTTTATAAGATAACCTCTTTATAAGCAAACAGCTTTATTTAGACTGAATTTGAAAGCAGGAAGCCTAAATAGCATGAAGAAGGCTGTGGTCAGGGCCCTGCTTGTCTGCATTACATCATGCAGAGCACGTATTTTTCTTTGTGCGGTCTCTTTCTTCCTAATAAATCTAGCACAAGTCAGTCATGGAAACCCCATCATAATCTAATCTAATTTAATATAATCATTTCCCAAAGATTACAACTTAGATTATGCTTTCACCTTCTTGGTGTAATTAATGAAAGGCTGCGAGAATTCAATTCTTGTTCAGTTCCTGGGTGGGGAGAGGAAATTTTCTCAAGCCATAGCTTACCCTAATATCGAACCCTGCATCCACCCCCACCACACTAGGGGAACTTGTGCTTCTTCTTTCTGTATACTTACCCTCTGTATGAAAAGTGTTTATGTACATTTTTTCTTTTCAATCAAGGCTTTATATTTTCCAGTGAGCCCTGTATTGTCCTTCACAGTGCTGCGCTTATAAGAGGACAGCCTGTCACGCTACCTAGTCACTTATATTCTGCTTATTTTAGATGAGGGTTTCCTGGGTGTACAAGCAGGACAGTAAAGCTCTGTTAAGATTCTTATAATTCCCTACACCCACCCACACTTAGAATAGTCACTTAGCTGTATCCAATTCTTCCGTTAATAAAGGCCAAATCCCTGTTGTTAGGGATAGAAGCTTGGTGGTCTTGCTGTTGAGACAGGGGCCCATATAGAGCAAGTGGGACTTGCATACAACTGAGGATGACCTTGAAGCCCCTGGTCCTATACCTTCACCTCCTGAGTGTGCCAGCTTAAGACAGGGACTCTCTAGCACACAGTAACTTTGGTGTTTCGCAGCTCTTCTATTTAAAAGTCTGATTCATGCTCTGTTGTGGGAAAGCTGATTGTCCTGCCCACTCAGTTAAAAACAATAGTATAGTATAGTATAGTATAGTATAGTATAGTATAGTATAGTATAGTATAGTATTGTGTGTGTGTGTGTGTGTGTGTGTGTGTGTAGGTAGGTACATGGAGGAAATAGAAGGGAGAAATAATGTAATCTTATATTTCTTCTTTTAAGGATTCATTTATTAATATAAGTACACTGTAGCTGTATCTTATATTTCTTTTTTTTAATTAGGAATTTTCCTCATTTACATTTTCAATGTTATCCCAAAGGTCCCCCATACCCACCCCCCCAATCCCCTACCCACCCACTCCCCCTTTTTGGCCCTGGCGTTCCCCTGTACTGGGGCATATAAAGTTTGCAAGTCCAATGGGCCTCTCTTTGCAGTGATGGCCGACTAGGCCATCTTTTGATACATATGCAGCTAAAGACAAGAACTCCGGGGTACTGGTTAGTTCATATTGTTCCACCTATAGGGTTGCAGTTCCCTTTAGCTCCTTGGGTAATTTCTCTAGCTCCTCCATTGGGGCCCGTGTGACCCATCCAATAGCTGATCATCCACTTCTGCCCACGAATCCACGACAGTAGTAAATTCTTCCTTTCCCTCCCTCCTTCCCACGCCTCTTCCTGCTGCTTGCTTTTCCCTCTCCACTCATCCTTTCCTTCTCCTTGGTTTCCTTCAGGTGCGTATCCATGTCATAGGACAAACTGTCTTTTCCTCAGCAGGTCCCCGGGAGATTTTCTTACAGTTAGTTTTGTTCTGTGCCCTCCATTGCTGATTGGTCAGAGGCCAGGAGAGAAATTGGACTGACCAGGTAAGCAAGATCCCTTCCTCCTGTATAGTGGAGTGCTTGCACTTTCTAAATGTTCTGTTGGCTCTTCATCACCCTAACCTCTGATCAGCTTTCCCTTAATTTCACAATTGAAAGTCCGTATGCAACCTGGGGATGTTTCTTTAGTGCTCAGGGAGGTCTCAAGGGTGGAACTATGGAGTCCGTTAACTAATCAGAGACAATAGTTCCAATGCTCTTCCCTGTTTCAGGGTATTTGGAAAAGTAATTTTAAAGGTTCAGTCTTCTCACATAGCAGAACATTGCTACTAGGTGGGCTCAGGTTTGGTGGGGCCGTTAGCTGTGGGAATGTACTGTTTTAAAGTCTTCTGAAAGAGAAAACATTGTCTTTCAAGGAAGTGCAAACAAGTCTATTGCAATTACTGTATTGCCTGGTTTCTTAGCTATGTTTAGGTCTCCTGTGGCAGGCTGAATGATGGCCACCAAAAAGGAATGTGTTTACCTATAGCCTGGAAGGGTAGTGTTATTGAAGTACGAGTCTCTGCAGATACAGATAAGGTAAAGATCCTGAGGAGATGCTACCCAGAGATGGTAGCCTTGTAAGATACAAGAGGGGAAATTACACAGTGAAGCCCATGTGGAGTAGAGAAAGACAGACACAAGTCAGTGATCCTGGGATACCCCAGAGCTGGAGCAAACAAGGGGAGATTTTTTTCCATAGCTCTTGCTACTGCTCTGAGTTTAATCTTCAGACCATAGGAATATTGTAGAACCTATCTCTAAGCTTTAAAAGCTATTGAGTTTATAGCAACTTGTGTCAGAAGGAATTTTGAGAGCTTTGGTGACCTCATACATGGGTTTCAGAAAGGAAGTGCTTGGACCATGATTATCTGTGATCATGGCTATCCCACATCATTCCTTTCCTTTTCTTTTTAGATTTCTGCCTTTAATTAGGGGGAATTGTGCACACATGTGCACATAACACACTTAACAACAACAAAAAAAAAACACAAAAAGGAAAGGAAGAATGGTCACCGCAAAACAGACATGACTTCACAGTCCAGTACAAGTCAAACTCAATTTATTTTCTGAATTGGCTTATGGAAGTTATAGGGCTGGATTTCATTGTCTGTATTCCTTATGCTTCATCCTATAGTAGGATTCTGCATACCTTAATATTCTAAAGACTTCAACAAAACCATCCCACATTATTTTTAGAAAGGAATAATGATCTTTTTGTTCTCATTGATGGAACATTTTTCACTTGCTCTAGCAAAAGAGGGATAGAGTAACTAGTGTGTTTTTATAAAAAGATTGAGGACTGGTGAGATGGCTCAGCAGGTAAGAGCACTGACTGCTCTTCTGAAGGTCATGAGTTCAAATCCCAGTAACCACATGGTGGCTCACAACCACCCATAATGAGATCTGACGCCTTCTTCTGGTGTGTCTGAAGACAGCTACAGTGTACTTACATATAATAAATAAATAAATAAATGAATAAATAAATAAATAAATCTTAAAAAAAAAGATTGAGAGAAGGGATATGTTTTGGTGGATGTGCAGTCAGGTGTGGGGGAAGGGTGTGCCTCTGCAGGCCCATGCTGAGGCATTCCTTCCCATGAGGGACCAGCCACAGATGGTATAGCATAAACTAGAGTTTATTCAGGGTATGTGGAGGGGAGCTGAGAGGATAGTAGAGACAGAGAAAGACAGAAAGAGAGAGCAGAGGAGTGGAGGCCAGCCATGAGCACATGGAGAGAGAGGAGAAGGGTCCAGAGGACAGAACTGGAGGAAGAAGGCAAGAGGAAAAGAGAGCAGAGGGGACAAGCAGACTCTTTTATAGCGATTCAGGCACACCTGGCTATTTCCAGGCAACTGTGGGGCAGAGCTAGACAAAATGCTAATAGTGATTTTCTTTTTGACAATCAGATCAGATTTGTAGGACCAAGCATGCATTTCTTCCTTCAATCTCATAAAAAAGGCGTTGGTTCTCCCCACAGCATCTGTGCCACCGTTACTCTCATGGACATATCTTGACAGAGCAGTGACGGTTACATTTCACAGCGTCCATGGCTGGGTAAGACTGTTGGCCCTCCACCCCGAAGAACTCTGCATAGCACGTTTCATTACTCTGAGAGCTAACAAACAAAGATGAAGTTCTCCATGTCCTGTGACCAATGTGTATGGTGGTTTTAGAAACTGGACTTTACCACCAAATTCTGGTGAGCAACCAAGATCAATAGCAACAACCTGTATTGTTTTGGGGTGTCTCTGGGACATCTCTGACCAACAACTCAAGAGGGAGTTATTTCATCCTTGGCACTGGTCTTGACAAACTCATGGGCCTCAGAGAACTTATTGTTATTATTGTGCTAAATAAACAAAGTCTCAAACTGCTCTGTAAATTTATATCTCTTTACCCATACATAGATTAGTGTCGCCTTTCAGACCTCGGCAGAGAAGTTTTTTTGGTCAGTGGATGAAAAGCCTTTGGCTAACTGAACTAAGTCATAAGAGGAAATGCTTAACGGTCGGTCCTCAAGTCACGTCTGCTGGAGATGACTCAGTGCCTGCTTTCCCCACGTGGTTTGTCTCCAGTTGTCATAGAGTTTTATTACAAACAACAGCCTGCTTTTTTCCCCCCAAATACTTTTAGACTTCCATGTGTTTTGGGGAAAGTAAAACTGAATTCTTTAACCCATTAACACGAGCATGGGTGCTGTTTTCAGGTTTGCCTAATAGCTCTGAGCCTGAAGAGAATGTTAGCCTTGCGGAACTAAGATCTCTGATATCAGTGTCTGTAATGTCTCTCAAGTCATCAAACCACTAGTCAGTTTAACCAGTGAATCCGGTTGCTAAACCACCATACACATTGCTCACAGCACACAGAGAGGCTCCTTCCCTGCTAGCTAGTATCTCATAAGGATAGACAGTGCTAGGCAGAGTAGGGCAGGCAGGTGGCTGGTGTGTGTGTGTCTGTGTATCTGTGTGTGTGTGTCTGTGTGTGTGTGTGTGTGTGTGTGTGTCTCTGTGTGTGTGTTTGTATGTCTCTCTCTGTGTGTAGTTAGTTTTACCTAGCTCTGAATGCTGTGAACTGCACTAATGTCTGCTATGTCGAGATATGTTCATGAGTGTATACAGCAACAAATGCTGTGGGGAGAACTAAGCCCCCTTTAAAATTAGATTTAAGGAAGAAACACATTAGCTGCGGGGCAGATACAGTCTCTTTGCTATTAGAGATAGAATCTTTTACCACTGATTAGCAGATTATCATAGGCAGTAAAGCAAATTATGCTTAGAGTCACAGAATCTAAGCAGGCAATGCAAGCTTAAACACTCTTCTGTATTTGGTAAGTAATTAAAATGAAAATTTCCTTTCTAACAAATCATACTGGTTTAGGCTGGCACTAATACATAGCAGAGGAGATAGAAAACAGGAAGTGGTCAATCCCCGTAGCTGTAGCTGTCCTTGTTAACGAGTCTTTAGGAAGACTTAATCTTTAGACAAATTTACAGTCTAGTGGAAAGAGAACCTTCTGGCAGCCTTCCCCTGCTGCTTCTCATACATCTGTTGGGGATTCAAAACAAATCCTCCATAGAGTGATAATCCTCAGGACATTTGGGATTTCTGGTTTAGAGGCTTGTGCATCTGGGAAAATGGCAAGTCTCTTGTTTATGACTTAGGTGTGGCCACAGAGATCATGGAAGAATTCTTTGCCAATTTCTTTTAAATGGCATTCTTAATTCTCAGCATCCTGTTAAGTTCCACTGTAAATCAGGCTCCTTGGGAGCACAACTCCATATTGCCGTGGTTACTTCTGCTCTTCTGGGATCCACCTCAGTGCATTATGTGGAAGAAGCTTTTCCTGGTGGTGTTGGCTGCAGTGTGAAAGCTTGGGGAGAGTTTTATCTTCAACAGCCCCAAATGAGATTCCTGAAGATCTTCAAAATCAACAGGACTTGTTTGTATCTGTCATACAATTATTTCTTGGCCTTACATAAGGAGATATTCACTTCCAAAACATGAATGTAAATTCTTTGTGTATTTAAGAAATTGATACAGACAGACTTTCTTTGAATCTACCTAAGATCTAGCTACCTTCAACTAAATGACAGTCACTTTTCAGAAAGAGCACACCTCTACAAGGCCTCCACTCCACAACCCTCCTAACAAAACACAATGGGGAAACAGAGGCAAGGTTTTGAATTGATCCTGTGAGGATGGAATGGGGCTAAAATGACAATAGGAATCAGCACCATTTCAGCATCCCTCTACTCTGGGGCATCAAACCTCCTTAGGACCAATGGCCTCCCTTCTCATTGCTGTCGGGCAAGGCCATCCTTTGCTACATATGTTATCTGGATCCAAAAATCCCGTTAGGTGCACTCCTTGGTTGGTGGTCTAGTCTCTGAGAGAACTGGGTGGTCAGGCCAGCCAATGTTGTTCTTCCAATCCCCCTCTGCTCCTCCAGGCCTTCTGCCAGCTTCCCGACCAGGTTCCTTGAGTTCAGCCTGATGGTTGGCTCCAAGCATCCGCCTCTGCATTGGTCAGTTGCTTGCCGGACCTCCACAGGAACTGCCACACTTGGTTCCTCTCCGAAAGGGACTTTTAACCACAGCAACAGTGTTGGGTTTGGTGTCTGCAGACATGATGTATCCTCAGGTGGGGCTGTTCCCCAATTGGCCCTTCCTTCGGTCTCTGTTCCATTTTTTGTTCTTGTTCTTCCTTTGGACAGGAACATTTCTTGGTTAAAAAAAACTTTGAGGTAGGTGGGTAGCTCCATCCCTCGACCAAGGGTGGTGCCTATCTACTGGAGGTGGTCTCTACACGTTCTGTCTCCTTCTTCTCTGAATATTATGTCTAAAGTCAATCCCATTGTCTCCTGGGAGGCTCATGTTTCTCTAGTGTCTGGGACTCTCCAGTGGCTCTCCCAGTTCTTCATCCTCCCTTATAACTAATTTCTGATGTCCAGACCCTCTGTACCTCTCTCATGTCTCCTCCAGATTCTGATACTGCCACCCTTCTTATTTCCTCCTCCTTTCTCCCTCCCTTGTCTCCTTCTCTTTCTATCTCCCACAACCATTCTGTTCCCTTCTCAGTGCAGGACTGAAGCATCCACACCTTGATCTTCCTTTCTTTTATGCTCCATATGGTCTGTAGGTTGTATCATATGCATTGTGAGCTTTTGGTTAGTATCCACTTATTAGTGAATACATATCATGTGTTCTTTTGTGTCTGGGCTACCTCACTCAGGATAATATTTTCTAGTTCCACCCATTTGCCTGTGAATTTCATAAAGTCATTGTTTTTCATTGCTGTGTAGTACTCCATTGTGTATATGTACCACATTTTCTGTATCCATTCTTTTGTTGGGGGACGTCTGGGTTGTTTCCAGCTCCTGGCTATTATAAATAAGGCTGCTATGAACATAGTGTAACATATGTCCTTGTTATATGTTGGAGCATCTTTTGAGTATATGCCCAGGAGAGGCTGGATCTTCAGGTAATACTATGTCCAATTTTCTGCCAGACCAATTTCCAGAGTGGATGTACCAGCTTGCAATCCCACCAACAATGGAGGAGTGTTCCTCTTTCTCCACATCCTTGCCAACATCTGCTGTCACCTGTGTATTTGATCTTAGCCATTCTGACTGGTGTGAGGTGGAATCTCAGGGTCATTTTGATTTGCATTTCCCTGATGACTAAGGTTGTTAAATATTTCCTTAAGTGTTTCAGCCATTCGAGTTTCCTCAGTTGAGAATTCTCTATTCAGCTCTGTACTCCACTTTTTAATAGGGTTATTTGGTTCTCTGGAATCTGCCTTCCTGAGTACTTTGCATAGTTTGGATATTAGCCCTTTATCAGATGTAGGGTTGGTAAATATCTTTTCCTAATCTGTGGGTTGCTGTTTTATCCTATTGATAATAATCCTTGCTTTATAGAAGCTTTTCAATTTTATAAGGTCCCGTTTGTCGGTTGTTGCTTTTAAAGCATAAGCCATTTGGTGTCTGTTCAGGAGTTTTCTCCTGTGTCCAAGTATTCAAGGCTCTTCCCCACTTTCTATTAGATTCAGTGTATCTGGTTTTATGTGGACATCCTTGATCCACTTGGACTTAAATTTTGTGTAAGGAGATAGGTATGGATCAATTTGCATTCTTTTCCATTCAGACTTCCAGTTGAACCAGCACCCTTTTTGACAGTGTGTCCTTTTTTCCACTAGATGGTTTTAGTTTCTTTGTCAAAGATCAAGTGACCATAGGTGTGTGGATTCATTTCTGAGTCTTTAAATCTATTCCATTAATCTAATTCCCTGTTTCTGTATCAATATCATGCATTTTATCACAATTGCTCTGTAATACAGCTTGAGGGCAGGGATTGTGATTCCCTCAGAAGTTTTTTTATTGTTGAGGATAGTTTTCACTATCCTAGGGTTTTATTATTATTATTATTCCAAAGGAATTTGAGAATTGCTCTTTCTAAGTCTAAGAAGAATTGAGTTGGAATTTTGATGGCAATTGCATTGAATCTGTAGATTGCTTTCAACAAGGTGGCCATTTTTACTATATTAATCCTGCCAGTCCATGAGCATGGGAGACCTTTCCAACTTCTGAGATGTTCGATTTCTT